>NC_091333.1:2756121-2948621 GCF_038502225.1 Cherax quadricarinatus
TAATGAAAATAAGAAAAAATTTTGGATTCAGGGAAACCGGTTATTTTCATATAGTCGGACTTGAGTCCTGGAAATGGGAAGTACAATGCCTGCACTTTAAAGGAGGGGTTTGGGATATTAGCAGTTTGGAGGGATATGTTGTGTATCTTTATATGTGTATGCTTCTAGACTGTTGTATTCTGAGCACCTCTGCAAAAACAGTGATAATGTGCGAGTGTGGTGAAAGTGTTGAATGATGATGAAAGTATTTTCTTTTTGGGGATTTTCTTTCTTTTTTTTGGGGGGTCACCCTGCCTCGGTGGGAAACGGCCGACTTGTTGAAAAAAAAAAAAAAAATATATATACAGTGGACCCCCGCATAACGATGGCATCGCATAGCGATTTTTCCGCATAACGATTACTTTTATCGCAAAATTTTTGCCCCGCATACCGATTAAAAACCCGCATACCGATTTTCGTCCGAGACGCGTCCAATGTGCCCTCACATGTGCCGGCCGTCCCATTGTTTACCAGCCAGCCTCCGCGGTAACATCCAAGCATACACTCGGAATATTTCGTATTATTACAGTGTTTTCGGTGGTGTTTCTGGAAAATAAGTGACCATGGGCCCCAAGAAAGCTTCTAGTGCCAACCCTGTGGTAAAAAGGGTGAGAATTAGTATGGAAATTAAGAAAGATTTTGAAGGGTTTGGGGCTAACCCTGAGAAGCCTATGCCAGTTGTGGAATCCATTGTGCCTACTTCAAAGATTAAGGAAATGTGTGCAGAGTGGTTTGAACTGCAAACCTTTATAGATGAAAATCACCCTGACACAGCTGTTGCAAGCCGTGCTTGTGACTATTTCAATGACAATGTTATGGCCCATTTTAGGAAAGTCTTGAAGAAACGGGAGGTACAGAGCTCTATGGACAGATTTGTTGTGCGACAGAGGTCCAGTGACTCTGAAGCTGGTCCTAGTGGCATTAAAAGAAGAAGGGAAGTAACCCCAGAAAAGGACTTGCTACCTCAAGTCCTAATGGAAGGGGATTCCCCTTCTAAACAGTAAGAAGATAATGCTCTCCCCTCCTCCCATCCCATCAATCATCACCAGATCTTCAATAAAAGTAAGTGTCATGTAATTGTGCATGCCTTTTTCAGTTTGTGTGTATTAAAATTAACATTTCATGTGGTAAAAAAAATTTTTTTTCATACTTTTGGGCGTCTTGCACGGATTAATTTTATTTCCATTATTTCTTAGGGGGAAAATTAATTCGCATAACGATTATTTCGCATAACGATGAGCCCTCTTGCACGGATTAAAATCGTTAACCGGGGGTCCACTGTATATATATATTTATTATTATTATCACACTGGCCGATTCCCACCAAGGCAGGGTGGCCCGAAAAAGAAAAACTTTCACCATCATTCACTCCATCACTGTCTTGCCAGAAGGGTGCTTTACACTACAGTTTTTAAACTGCAACATTAACACCCCTCCTTCAGAGTGCAGGCACTGTACTTCCCATCTCCAGGACTCAAGTCCGGCCTGCCGGTTTCCCTGAACCCCTTCATAAATGTTACTTTGCTCACACTCCAACAGCACGTCAAGTATTAAAAACCATTTGTCTCCATTCACTCCTATCAAACACGCTCATGCATACCTGCTGGAAGTCCAAGCCCCTCGCACACAAAACCTCCTTTACCCCCTCTCTCCAACCTTTCCTAGGCCGACCCCTACCCCGCCTTCCTTCCACTACAGACTGATACACTCTTGAAGTCATTCTGTTTCGCTCCATTCTCTCTACATGTCCGAACCACCTCAACAACCCTTCCTCAGCCCTCTGGACAACAGTTTTGGTAATCCCGCACCTCCTCCTAACTTCCAAACTATGAATTCTCTGCATTATATTCACACCACACATTGCCCTCAGACATGACATCTCCACTGCCTCCAGCCTTCTCCTCGCTGCAACATTCATCACCCATGCTTCACACCCATATAAGAGCGTTGGTAAAACTATACTTTCATACATTCCCCTCTTTGCCTCCAAGGACAAAGTTCTTTGTCTCCACAGACTCCTAAGTGCACCACTCACTCTTTTTCCCTCATCAATTCTATGATTCACCTCATGTTTCATAGACCCATCCGCTGACACATCCGACTTGTTGAAAAAAAAAAAAAAAAAAAATATTTATTTTTCAACAAGTTGGCAGTCTCCCACCGAGGCAGGGTGACCCAAAAAAGAAAGAAAATCCCCAAAAAGAAAATGCTTTCATCATCATTCAACACTTTCACCACACTCACACATAATAACGGTTTTTGCAGAGGTGCTCAGAATACAACAGTTTAGAAGCATATACGTATAAAGATACACAACATATCCCTCCAAACTGCCAATATCCCAAACCCCTCCTTTAAAGTGCAGGCATTGTACTTCCCATTTCCAGGACTCAAGTCCGACTATATGAAAAAGGGACCGGTTTCCCTGAATCCCTTCACTAAATATTACCCTGCTCACACTCCAACAGATCGTCAGGTCCCAAGTACCATTCGTCTCCATTCACTCCTATCTAACACGCTCACGCACGCTTGCTGGAAGTCCAAGCCCCTTGCCCACAAAACCTCCTTTACCCCCTCTCTCCAAGCCTTTCGAGGACGACCCCTACCTCGCCTTCCTTCCCCTATAGATTTATATGCTTTCCATGTCATTCTACTTTGATCCATTCTCTCTATATGACCAAACCACCTCAACAACCCCTCTTCTGCCCTCTGACTAATACTTTTATTAACTCCACACCCTTTCCTAATTTCCACACTCTGAATTTTCTGCATAATATTTACACCACACATTGCCCTTAGACAGGACATCTCCACTGCCTCCAACTGTCTCCTCGCTGCTGCATTTACCACCCAAGCTTCACACCCATATAAGAGTGTTGGTACTACTATACTTTCATACATTCCCTTCTTTGCCTCCATAGATAACATTTTTTGACTCCACATATACCTCAATGCACCACTCACCTTTTTTCCCTCATCAATTCTATGATTAACCTCATCCTTCATAAATCCATCCGCCGACACGTCAACTCCCAAGTATCTGAAAACATTCATTTCTTCCATACTCCTCCTCCCCAATTTGATATCCAATTTTTATCTAAATCATTTGATACCCTCATCACCTTACTCTTTTCTATGTTCACTTTCAACTTTCTACCTTTACACACATTCCCAAACTCATCCACTAACCTTTGCAATTTATTTTTAGAATCTCCCATAAGCACAGTATCATCAGCAAAAAGTAACTGTGTTAATTCTCATTCTGAATTTGATTCCCCATAATTTAATCCCACCCCTCTCCCGAACACCCTAGCATTTACTTCTTTTACAACCCCATCTATAAATATATTAAACAACCATGGTGACATTACACATCCCCGTCTAAGACCTACTTTTACCGGGAAGTAGTCTCCCTCTCTTCTACACACCCTAACCTGAGCCTCACTATCCTCATAAAAACTCTTTACAGCATTTAGTAACTTACCACCTATTCCACATACTTGCAACATCTGCCACATTGCTCCCCTATCCACTCTATCATATGCCTTTTCTAAATCCATAAATGCAATAAAAACTTCCCTACCTTTATCTAAATACTCTTCACATATATGCTTCAATGTAAACACTTGATCTACACATCCCCTACCCACTCTGAAACCTCCTTGCTCATCCACAATCCTACATTCTGTCTTACCTCTAATTCTTTCAATTATAACCCTAACATACACTTTTCCTGGTATACTCAATAAACTTATTCCTCTATAATTTTTACAATCTCTTGTCCCCTTTCCCTTTATATAAAGGGACTATACATGCTCTCTGCCAATCCCTAGGTACCTTCCGCTCTTTCATACATTTATTAAACAAAAGTACCAACCACTCCAACACTATATCCCCCCCTACTTTTAACATTTCTGTCATGATCCCATCAGTTCCAGCTGCTTTACCCCCTTTCATTCTATGTAATGCCTCACGTACCTCCCCCACACTTACATTCTGCTCTTCTTCACTCCTAAAAGATGGTATATCTCCCTGACCAGTGCTTGAAATTACCGCCTCCCTTTCTTCCTCAACATTTAAAAGTTCCTCAAAATATTCTCGCCATCTACCTAATACCTCCATCTCCCCATCTACTAACTCCCCTACTCTGTTTTTAACTGACAAATCCATACTTTCCCTAGGCTTTCTTAACTCGTTTAACTCACTCCAAAATTTTTTCTTATTTTCATTAAAATTTCTTGACAGTGCCTCTCCCACTCTATCATCTGCTCTCCTTTTGCACTCTCTCACCACTCTCTTCACCTTTCTTTTACTCTCCATATACTCTGCTCTTCTTATAACACTTCTGCTTTGTAAAAACCTCTCATAAGCTAACTTTTTCTCTTTTATCACACCCTTTACTTCATCATTCCACCAATCATATATATGCATCCTAGGTAGTAGGTTGGTAGATAGCAACTGCCCAGGGAGGTACTACCGTCCTGCCAAGTGAGTGTAAAATGAAAGCCTGTAATTGTTTTACATGATGGTAGGATTGCTGGTGTCCATTTTTCTGTCTCATAAACATGCAAGGTTTCAGGTACATCTTGCTACTTCTACTTACACTTAGGTCACACTACACATACATGTACAAGCATATATATACACACCCCGCTGGGTTTTCTTCTATTTTCTTACTAGTTCTTGTTCTTGTTTATTTCCTCTTACTTCCATGGGGAAGTGTAACAGAATTCTTCCTCCATAAGCCATGTGTGTTGTAAGAGGCAACTAAAATGCCAGGAGCAAGGGGCTAGTAACCCCTTCTCCTGTATATATTACTAAATGTAAAAGGAGAAACTTTAATTTTTCCTTTTGGGCCACCCTGCCTCGGTGGGATACGGCCAGTGTGTTGAAAGAAAGAAAGATGTATGCATCCTAGGTAGTAGGTTGGTAGACAGCAACTGCCCAGGGAGGTACTACCGTCCTGCCAAGTGAGTGTAAAACGGAAGCCTGTAATTGTTTTACACGATGGTAGGATTGCTAATGTCTTTTTTTTCTGTCTCATACACATGCAAGATTTCAGGTACGTCTTGCTACTTCTACTTACACTTAGGTCACGCTACACATACATGTACAAGCATATATATACACACCCCTCTGGGTTTTCTTCTATTTTCTTTTTAGTTCTTGTTCTTGTTTATTTCCTCTTACCTCCATGGGTAAGTGGAACAGAATTCTTCCGGGACCAAAGGGCTAGTAACCCCTTCTCCTTTATATATAACTAATTGTAAAAGGAGAAACTTTCGTTTTTGCTTTTGGGCCACCCCGCCTCGGTGGGATACGGCCAGTGTGTTGAAAGAAAGAATATGTATGCGTGTTGTAAGAGGCGACTAAAATGCCAGAATCAAGGGGCTAGTAACCCCTTCTCCTGTATATATTACTAAATGTAAAAGGAGAAACTTTCGTTTTTCCTTTTGAGCCACCCCACCTCGGTGGGATACGGCCGGTGTGTTGAAAGAAAGAAAGATATACATGGATATATTTTTTCAATTAAGCAGCCATATCCCATACGTACAACATTTAAAGCGCCCCAGAGTGATAAAATGCATATACAGTTCACTTATTACTTACCTTAAAATATTTGTAGTACGTACAGTATAGTAAAACCTGTAAACTATACGCAGAAGCCTATACTTTATATGTTAATTTTATTCATGGAGGAGGGCTAAACCTGTAGGGGTTATATAGCACCTGGGTAATGAGTCATTCAAGTTCAATTCAAGGAATGGAAGTCCAATTCCTTGAATCAAGGGTACTGTTGTCAAAGGTAATATTGTTTTGTGAATCTTGGCTAAAAGTTAAAATGTCTTATCATTTAATATGTTGCATAGCTAGCAATACCTTGCTCTCTTATAACACCCTGTATGAGCACAGTACTCTTACTTGGTTTATGTCCATTAAAAGCATTTGTTTGTACTGAATAATTTTCCTGACTCTGAGTATCCATTTAACTGGCCAGAGTCCAGTTTTTGGTATCATAATTTTCTTTATATTCACAGATTTCTAACAGTTCACAAATGCACTGCAAGTGTCCATCATACATATAGGAACAAGGAGTCAAGTAATATGTAACGAAGGTTAGCATATATAAAGAAAACTAAGAGACAATTTATAGAAATATATTGAAGACAGCAGCTGTTAAATACCTAAAGTACCTTAAATAATTTTCTGTTGCACTGCTATATAAGTTTAATAAATTTATCATTTTGTCTGACATTTTAATTTCTGTCTTACACTTATATAATATACAAGAGTAGATACATGATACAGTAGTATAAGTACTGTACCTAAAATCACAAACTTAGCTCATAACATTATCTGCTAATTACTGAATGATACATAATGTCAAATTATCTAAATACTATACTGAAAAAATCAAACAAAAATTTGTGAACACACTACATAAACATTTGTATTCCAACACTACATATCAAACTGCTAGAGATCATGATGGCTTAATGTACTAACACTAAAAGTTGGTGTTCTTCAAATTAACCAAATACAACTCAATACCATGTATATAACTTACAATAAACTGCAAAGTTTAACTTATATTTACAACTCATGGGAGTTTGTATTCACTGTCAATTTGTTAATACTCATACCTTGGAGCCTTTTCCCTGAAAAAAAAAAAAAAAAAAAAGAAGTTGAAGAACAATGATTAACTTTTAATACATTAAAAAAATAAAGTTCCACAATTTCTAAAATTTCTGATTTTAGAATTTGATGGTGTGTGTGTGTACGATATCTGGCGTTTCAACAACTAGGTCACTGTTATGTGAATAGATAAAAATTACTTATGTGCTGATATGTCATCCGAAGTCATTCCATTTACCAATTATCTTCATACCTCATCCAGTACTCAAAAGACAATGATCAATTACTTATACAGTAGAACCTCTACTAACATGTATGATGTCTATTCCTGGCCATGCATAGATGGTTGATTTTGCTGAATAGCCCAGACCCATCTTCAGTACAACTGTAAGTGTACAACTACTGACTGTAATCAATTTAAACAAGAAATACACTTTCAAATATTACAAATTAAAAATAATAACAATGTATGCAAAACTAGCACATTGCCCTGTGGTGGTGAGAATTACCCATCTTTAATTATGGTACCTATATGATCTGTAATAAAACTACCCCAGTGCCACAAATATGTGAAAGAACTTGAAGTTTATATTTAGGTACTGTATTGGATTACTGAATTTTCACCATACAGGCAGGCCCCGCTTTACAGCTCTTCACTTTATGGCGCTTTGCTAATGCAACACTTTTTAATTATACCCATTCTTCATTTATTCATCACTCACTATATGCTAAAAGTGAAAGTATTTTAAGGTAAGTAATGTGTGTATCATTTATGATTTTTTGGGTGTAGCTCCACTGCTAACTTAGTATATGATAGTGCAAATATGTTATCAGGCTTTTATATGCATTTGAAAGTGAAAAAAAGGTTATGTTTCACTTTACAGCAATTTTTGCTTTACAACAGTAGCCTGGAACCTCCCCTGCTGTATAAGCGGGGCCCTCCTGTATAAAACAAAATTGAAGTGCTTACATTTTTATTTTTAACTAAAATATCACTTGGAAGAAATAAAGGTCAAGGAGAAATCCTCAAAACTTTGATTATTACAAAATATCACAACCCATTATGGAAATTAATATCTTTGATACACCTTTAATGGGTCATGAGAGTTTTCCTGTTTCCACAGCCCAACCCTAGGCCAGGCTAGTCAATTTTTTTTTTTTTAATGATCAGAAACTATCTAAGAGAACCAGAGGGTGTGTCTCCACGCTATTAGGTTGAGGTTTCAGCTAAGGTTTTGTAGGTCATTTGAGAGACATTTAAGTACCTCAGACATATTTTATAATATGTATAATTCTTATCTGAATATAGAAACTAGCACACAGCTGCTAAACCAAGCATTCACATGTACAGAACCTGTGAATTATCATGAAATGTGGGGGCGGGGGGGGGGGTTGAGAAAGGGGAAAACAGAGAACTGAATGGGTAATGTAGACTGAGTTTAGAAGAGAAACAAAAAACAGACAAAAAAAAAAAATGTTCTTAGGCAGAACACCTCTTTCCCCTTTAATTTTGGAAAAAATACTGATGAATACTGTATTTTTTTTAACACACCAACTGTCTTCCACCAAGGTTAGAGGACCTAAAAAAAAAAATAAGGAAATTTCTGTCATTCATTCAATTGCTGTCTTGCTAGAGCATGATGACATCACAGTTCAGATTACTCTCCTACTGCAATATCCCCATCACTCAGAGTGCAGGTGCTGCCCTTCTCCCACCTCTAGGACTTAAATTCGTCTAATGGGTTTCCATGAATCACTTCATAAATGTTACTTTGCACACACTCAAACAGCATGTCCATTAAAAACCACTTGTCTTCATTCACTCCTATCTAATACACTCACACAAAACTACAGGCCTTTCAAATACATACTAAAAAAAAGTTAATGAGCCTATGTCTTTTTCTAGTGTAGTGAATTAATAAAAGAGGTAGTATGGCATCTTTGTAGCTTATTACAATAGAAATTGTGAGACTTTGTGAGATTTTTTAAGAGAAAGAAAACAGCATTTATTAAGACATAGCAAACATGTCCCTTCACTAACTGTCTGCCAATGCAGCAATGTTATCCCTACTAAAGGCTACCAAAAATAAAGGTAAATAATAAAAAAAAAATAAAAGATGCTGAAGACTCTACATTGAGGCTCAACTGTTAAATTATGATAAATACTTACGGAACACCTGAGGCCCCGTCAGTGTCTTTGCGTCTCTTAAGGATCTGCTGGATCTGTTGCCACTCTCTATTCAATTCAGCATTCCGATCTTTCTCCTTGTTTCCTCCAATACGGCGAGTCTTTCGGCCATCTGCCATTTTCACACCATACTGGAAAGCAGCTTTAGGCATGGCTTCTCGTTGGTTCATGTAATCACTGTATTCTTCTTGTGTATCAAAGTCCCAACGTCCAACAGGGCCTTTTTTATTACCCTAAAAAAAATTAGTAAATATTTTGTGAAGGTATTCAGGGAAACCAGTTAGCTGGACTTGAGTCCTGGAAATGGGACGTACAATGCCTACAGTTTAAAAGAAAGGTTTGGGATATTGGTAGTTTGGAGGTTGACTTTTAAACTGTTGTATCTTTTTGGGTCACCATGCCTCGGTGGGAGATGACCAACATGTTGAAAAAAAAAATACATACAAAACATGCAAGGCTTCAGGTACGTCTTGCTACTGCTACTTACACTTAGGTCACACTATACATGCATATACAAGCATATATATACACACCCCTCTGAGTTTTCTTCCTCTTATCTCCATGGGGAAGTGGAACAGAACTCTTCCTCCATAAGCCATGCATGTCATAAGAGGCTACTAACATGCCTGGACTAAGGGGCTAGTAACCCCTTCTCCTGTATACATTACTAAAGTTAAAAAGAGAAACTTTCGTTTTTCTTTTTGGGCCACCCTGACTTGGTGGGATATGGTTGGTTTGTTGAAAAAAGATACACGCACGCACACACACACACACACACACGCTCGTGCACACACACGCAAACACACACGCACACGCGCACACACATGCACACACGCACACACACATGCACACACACACACACACATGCACACACATACACACACGCACACGCACGCACACACATGCACGCACATGCACACGCATGCACGCACTCATACATGCACACACACACTCATACATGCACTCATGCATGCACACACGCATGCACTCATGCATGCACGCACATGCGCATGCACATGCTCACATGCGCATACACACCCCTTGCTCCTGGCATTTTAGTTGCCTCTTACAACACGCATGGCTTACAGAGGAAGAATTCTGTTCCACTTCCCCATGGAGCATATAATACATGTACTAATTACCAATGTATAGCTACAGGAGCAGAAATATGTCTGAGGTGTCTTATCTTCACTTCTTTGTTCATATAATTGTTTTAAAATTTTCAATGGCTATAGCACTTGCTAGACACCTCTTTTATTTTATTTCATTCTTCCACCACTCTATTTATAAAGAATCATTTCCCAGAATGTCTTTGGCTTCATTTTTCCCTTAATTTACATGAAGTTGGCTTATTGTTATTCCTGTTGAAGGTATGACACTAAAGAATCTTCTATGTTTATCCTTCATGTGTGTGCTCTCAAGCTGCATACAATAAAGTATATACAATTTTTTTCAATTATGCCACTTAAAATATTTATTAATCTTAAAAAATTTTTATATTATAGTAACTGTCTCTTTCAGTTTTCTACTTCTCTGAATGGTGCCTTAATAATTAGCCTAGGATAACCAAATATAGTCAAACAATGTAACTCATTTCTTTGTTTTGAAGAGTATTACTACACCTTGAAACAACTGTAATATCATAAGTATTCCTTGTACATAGTGTTATAATACTAAAGCAGTAAGCAATAAAATAAAAAAAACATTATTTCACCAAGGTGGAGAAATAGTTGAAGTGTTATACAAAAGCACATTGAAACACATCTAATACTAGAAATTAGAGTATATATAATGTTAAACATTAAATGGATTTAAAAACAATCGTAATTTGGCATCAATAAACTGGAAAACATAAATATGGCTGGCACATTTATGCCACTGTTGCTGACAAATGATCATTTTTTTGCCAACTTCAATATGCCATAAAATTCCAAGTTTTTATTGATTCCATTCATTTTAGTCTTATTTGATTCATAAAAATGTGCTCTTTCATTCTGTAAGAATTTTTTTTTAAATTCTTACCACAAAAATTGGAATTTTTTTTCTGGGTATGCCACAGTTAAGGGGTTAAATATAAAGATCAATCAATAAAGCTATAAAAATAAATTTAGAATCAGACTAACCATATCCATCTTAGTGTAATCAGCTTCATCATCTGAATCATCAATGGCATCCTGCATCTCTGCCATTCCAGGGTAGCACTCTGTGTAGTAGTCATCCCCCACCAACAGACTGTTTACCCTGAAAACAAATATATTGCTTGCGATGTACTGTATAAAAAATAAGTTAATGAACCTAGAACTTTGATACAGATACGTATGTAATGTACAGGGAACTTTTACTTAGGAGCTATTCAATCGAAAAATCTCCTGGTGAACGAAATATCTCCTAAATAAAAGTTCCCCACACGTTGTATGTGTCCTCTTTTTTACAATAACAACAATGTGTAATAAATACTCTATCTTTAAACTTTGCATATCATATTACATAATATAGTATACATATTTGTGCAATTACAAAAGATGAGGCAAAATATTCAAATGAATTTGGGGAAAAATTAAAATATTTTTCCTCGAAGCCTTTTCATCTGTTTCTCCAAAGTCTATGGTTACAAAGACATACCATATACAAAAAACAAAATCATTTTTTGCATAATGCAAAATTTTTTCTTGTACTGTATACACAAGATAAAAAAAAATCGCGAGAGAGATTTTCTTTAAGATAAATGACTGGAGCTAATTATGTGTGGAGACAAAGCACTAAACCGTACAGGAGCAAGCTAAAAGGATTAGTGACCTTAAATAATAAGGCCCCAATTAATGGCATCATGGAAATCCATAAGGTGTTCACAGGCATGATGATGGATGACACAAGCATTGTTCAAATTATCTCTGTGCCAGATGCTGCACTGAATAATGCATACTGCTGCATTGGTTTCTTTGCATTATGTATTTCCTGTAGATGCCAGAAACTTAGCAATGCTAAAAATTAATATGGTAATTTTGCTTTTGCTTTTAGCATTACAGCTGAGTATGTTATTAAAGAACTGGTTGGAAAGCAGAATCATGAATCTGTCTAGTGCTTGCCATCACCTTACTGTATTGGTTATCCTTTCTGCTTTCCTCCTTACTGGTGCTGATAAAATAGGCAGGTATTAAAGTCTAACACATGGGTATCTCATGGAGAGGTGCCCTGTTCCACTTAGTGAGAACTGTCTGGTTCCAGTTTCAATTTCCCATATTCTACTGGACTGTCCTGTCTATGAACGAGCATGCAGAATTTTCCTCTGACATCGTCACCGCTCTAATGCCCTTACTTTATCTTCCCTCCTTGTTCATGGCCCCCACCTTTAACACAGACTCCCTCTTTGACTTTTTGACAGCACAAACTTTGATAATCCTTCCTTCAGCACTCCTCACAGCCCTCCCTAACTTTACCTTTGTTGTCCTCTCCACCCTTACTTATCCTATGATCCTGCATCAATTCCTGCCCTGCAGTGCTGTATGACCCCTAGTAGGTTTAGTGCTTCTTTTTGATTATAATAATAACTGAAGTTTGGAGAAAACATTGTATATGTATTTGCATTTTTCCTGGTGGGCAAATATCTCCTTAATAATGTTTTAAAACCAGCATACATGTCTATTTACATACACTTGTAGAGTCATTCAAGCTTCCTACTAGATCTAAGGCATTATTTCTATGGGCAACTATGGAATGTACAAGTGAGTAGGAAAATAGAATCATTATTATTAATAGTTTCATGTATCTGAGTAGTCAGAATGGCAATTTCCAAATATACATAACATTAGCTTGTCTAAATAAATGTTACCTTTAATAAAATTAAAAGCTAATATAAAAAGTGGTTCATACGACTTTGGTTGTTGCTGTTGTTGCTGCTGCTGCTGTGATGAAGCTTGTTGTTGCTGTGGTTGTTGCTGTTGTGTCAGCTGTTGCTGTGATGGCTGGGGCACCTGAGGTACTTGTTTGTCTGCTTTTACATCTGCTCCAGTGGGCCACTGAGATTGTAATCTTTCCTCTGCAGCACGTAATTCATTCTTTACTTCTTCGTGTGCTGAGCGACTGAAGTAGGAGCGAGGTTTTCGTTCTCTGTCATGTTCTCTATCTCGATCGTGTCTGAAACACATACAGAAGTTACTTTAAAGATTTCACTCAAATAAAACACTTTTTCAATATTCCACTGATGTATTAAATATTCCTATCTGATTAACTATGTAAATTATAATACGTACCAGTCAACACTGAGAAATTTTACCCTCTTTTTTTTTCTAACAAAAGATTGCAACTGGGTAGTCTGTTTTTTTAACAACACCAACTGTTTCCCATTAAGACAGAGCAACTCAAAAAGGAAACATTCACAATCATTCACTCAGCAGCTGTCTTGTCAGAAGTACAGACATTACAAATCAAATGACCTCTATACTGCAACCTCTTCACCCCTACTTCAGAGTGCAGTGTACTTTCTACCTTTAGAATAAGTCTGGCTAATCAGATTCCCTGAATCTCTTAATAAATATTATCTTCCTCAAATTCCAACAGTATGTAAAATACTTAAAAAAAAAAAAAAAATTGTCTCCACTTGCTGCAATCAAACATGCTCACATGTCTGCTGGATGCTCAAGAATCTATCACTTAATACCTTCTTTATACCCTCCCTCCAAACCTACCTGGGAGAACCCCTTTTCCTCCTTCCTTCCACTACAGATTTATACACTCTTGGTAATCCTAATCTGTTCCATTCTCTCTAAATGCCCAGACCACCCTACAACCCCTCCTCTGGCCTCTGAACAATATACCTTTACTAACTCCACACTGTCTTCTTATTTCTACACTCTGAATTGTTTTCTTTTAATAATATTCACATCTCACATTGCTTTCAAACATAATATCACTGCCTCCAGCCTCCTCATCACTGCACTGTTTAAAATTCATGCTTCACACTTGCCTATATTGCCCTCTTTGCCTCCATAAATAAACCTCTTTCTTTCCACATACACCACAACACTTCACCTACCTTCTTTTTATTAACCTGTTCAATGGTTCACCTTACCTTCGATAGACCCACCTGACAACATGTTTCCCTCCCAAATATCTCAATACATTTACTTCCAAACTCCCTCCCTCCAATCTGATATCCATTTTATGATTGCCTAAACTTTTTCATTGCTTTGCTCTTTTCTATGTTTACTTTTAATTTCCTTCTTTTTGTGCATCCCCTAAATTCCTCCCCTAACATTTGCAACTTCTTTCTTTCTTTCAACGTACCAGCCATATCCCACAGAGGTGGGGTGGCCCAAAAAGAAAAACGAAAGTTTCTCCTTTCAAATTTAGTAATATATACAGGAGAAGGGGTTACTAGCCCCTTGCTCCTGGCATTTTAGTCGCCTCTTACGACACGCATGGCTTACGGAGGAAGAATTCTGCTCCACTTCCCCATGGAGAAACATTTGCAACATCCTATCAAAATCTCTGACAAGAACTGCATCAATGGCAAAGGGCAACTTTGACAATTACAACTTCGCATCAGATTCACGATCTTTTAATCCAACATCTCTCCCCAACACCCTAGCATTAACCTCTTTTACAACTCCACCTATAAATATATTAAAAAAAACCATGGTGATATCAACACAGAAAAATCCCCTTGGTTCCTGCAAACCCTAACCAAAGCCTCTATACATTTGCAATATTTGCCACATTGCTCCCCTATCCATCCTACCCTATGTCCCTTCTAAATACATAAATGTGATAGACAGTTCCTTACCCATATCAAATTGCTGTTTATTTATATGCTTCAATAAAAGCACTTGGTCAACATATTCACTACCTTTACTAAATCCTTCATTTTCCTTTACAAGCCTAGAATCTTACTTAAATTCTTTTGATAATTATTCTACCTTATATTTTACTAAGTATGGTCAACTGGTTGATTTCCCTTGTCAGCCAGGCTGTTTATGCTATTAACTCACAGGCCCACATAGCTATCACAACCAAGCTGATCTGGCACTTATAGAAAGAAGTTGTCCAGCTTCTACTTGAAAACTTTTTACCTTAATTCCAACAATATTTCTGATATCTGCTGGTAATATAATGCAGAGTCTTGGGTCACAGATGTTGACACTTTTTTATAATTGTACCCAGGATCCTCTGCTCTTCACTGAATTCATTTACACATTCTCCCACATCTGTCACTCCAGTAGGTATCTTCCATGTACATATTATCAGGCATCTGTCTCTTCTCTGTTCCAGAAAGAACAATCCAAATGCTTGGAGGTATTTCTAACAGTTTAGATGTCTTACTGATTTTATGAGGGTGTGTAAAGATAGAAAATCAAAAGTGAATATAGATAAGAGTAAGGTGATGAGGGTATCAAATGATTTAGATAAAGAAAAATTGGATATCACATTGGAGGGAGGAAGAATGGAAGAAGTGAATGTGTTCAGATATTTGGAAGTTGACGTGTCAGTGGATGGTTTTATGAAGGATGAGGTTAACCATAGAACTGATGAAGGGAAAAAGGTGAGCAGTGTGCCGAGGTATCTGTGGAGACAAAAAACGATATCCTGGAGGCAAAGAAGGGAATGAGAGTACAGTGGTACTAACACTCTTATATGGGAGAGAAACATGGGTTGTAAATGCTGCAGTGAGGAGGAGGTTGAAGGCAGTGGAGATATCATGTCTAAGGGCAATGTGTTGTGTAAATATTATGCAGAGAATTCGTAGTGTGGAAATTAGGAGGAGGTGTGGAGTTACTAAAAGTACTAGTTAAAGGCTAAAGAGGGGTTGTTGAGGTGGTTTGGCCATTTAGAGAGAATGGAACAAAGCAGACTGACTTGGAGAGCATATAAATCTGTAAGGGAAGGTAGGCAGGGTAGGGGTCGTCCTCGAAAAGGTTGGAGGGAGGGGGTGAAGGAGGTTTTATGAGCGAAAGGCATGGACTTCCAGGAAGTGTACATGAGCGTGTTAGATAGGAGAGTGTGGCATGCAAAGAGTACATAACCTTTATTTGGCGCATGTACATACTCTCATTGAAAGGCTATCTCCCCCAACCAGCGAACCAGGTACTAAGGGTTGATGATGGTGCCCCAGGTTCCAGCCAATGAGAAGATGGTTTTGGCAATCGCAGAGGTGTTGTGGGTACCACTCACCTGTCTGCCTTTGTCATTCCCATTCTAGAGCTGGTTGAAGCACGGTCTGCTCTCTAATGGCTTCTATTCTGCCTTGCTTACCGTGGAGTGCACTAATACCTATTGTTGTATACACTAGTGTATATAGTGTATATACTTCTGGAAATGGGAAGTACAATGCCTGCACTTTAAAGAAGGGGTTTGGGATATTGGCAGTTTGGAGGGATATGTTGTGTATCTTTATACGTATATGCTTCTAAACTGTTGTATTCTGAGCACCTCTGCAAAAACAGTGATAATGTGTGAGTGTGGTGAAAGTGTTGAATGATGATGAAAGTATTTTCTTTTTGGGGATTTTCTTTCTTTTTTAGGCCACCCTGCCTCGGTGGGAGACGGCCGACTTGTTGAAAAAAAAAAAAAAAACTTCTGTTCTAAATTGGTGAAGAATAATACGAGTCAAAAGTTTTTCTGCTGTGTTTATTTTGCTCCCTTTACACCCAGGATAACAGGCCTTTGGGACTCCTGGGTTGTAATAGAGTAAATGGAGATGAATGTTTTTTGGGACCTGACGAGCTGTTGGAGTGTGAGCAGGGTAATATTTTGTGAAGGGATTCAAGGAAACCGGTTAGTCAGACTTGAGTCTTGGAACTGGAAAGTACAATGACTGCACTTTAAAGGAGAGGTTTGGGATATTGGCAGTTTGGAGGGACATCTAAACTGTCGTATCTGAGCGCCTCTGCAAAGACAGTGATTATGTATGAGTGATGGTGAAAGCGTTGAATGATGATGAAAGTTTTTTTTTCTCTGTGGGTCACCCTGCCTTGGAGGGAAATAGCCGACATGGTAAAAAAAAAAAAAATTCTGAACATTTTCTAGCTCCTCTCTCTCTCTCTCATGCCTTGAAAGGTGCTGTGATCACAGAACAATATTCAAGTTGTGGGAGTGCAAGTGATTTGAAAAGCACAATAAATTCTAGTGATTTTTATGTTTTGAAAGTTCTCATATTGAACCATCATCTTCCTGGCCTTTGCTGCATTTGCTTTACTGCGTTTTCCAAATGACAGTTCTTCCGATATTACTATTTCCGAGTTGTTCATCTGTTCTTCATGCTCTGTGATATGGTCTGCCTGCATTTTGTATACTGTGCTTCTTTTGAGGTTTTCATTTCCCCCATACCTAAGTGGTTAAACTTTGTCATTAATGAACATTATTGCATTTACCCATTGAAGATTTTGCTTATATTTGTTTATAGATTTTCTCTCTTCTGCTGAGATGACTTTCACACCTTTTTAACACACCAGCCATCTCCCACCATATTTATATTTCCTTAAATGAAAAAAAAAAAAAAAAAGGTAGGTCTGATGAGTAATAAGCAGTTACAAAAAAAAAAAAAAAAAGCAAATATCCTTACCTATCACGATCTCTGTCTCTGTCTCTGTCACGGTCACGTCGATCCTTTTCTCTATCTCTATCACGATCTCCTCTTTCTTTTTCCCTGTCTCTTCGGTCACGTTCACGATCTCTGTCCCTTCCCCTTTCACGGTCACGATCTCCACGATCTTTATCTCGGTCACTGGCTTTCCCAACAGATGGAACATAGTCTCCAATATCTCCATAAATACTCTCGTCACCGCCAGCCTTTCCTGCCTAAAAGTACAAGGGCAATTTTAAACAATAACCAAACTTTTTTTAATACTAAGGAAAATATATAATATTTGCTTTTTATTTATTGTTTATATATGTCTGTTAAAAGCATATATAAAGTACGTTACAGAAGGTGTAATAATGTTTTCTCATTATTATTTTACTCAAGAAATAATTTTAATGAATGTCTTAAAATGCAGTGCCAGAGATACAGCAGATGGTATATTAGCTCTGTTTCCATTAGATTAGTAATTAAATACTATAGACATCTACTAAAGTAAAAGGATTGTACTTCAGTAAACCCTCAATTTAATGGAATAGTAGGGGAGAATGGGTGGCCAGTAATTACAATTCTGGTGAACAGAGATGACACTGGACAATTCTATAAGCAACGGATTTTGAGTGTTGTTTCTGAATAGACTGTTCAAATGGATTTTGTCCAATGGTCCATTAAATCAAGGATTTAATATATAAGAATATGAAATAGGCAAAAACAGATCCAAAGTTGCTTTATAGCTACATCAGAAGAAAAATAAGAGCATGGGTGATAACTTAGAAAAAAAAGGATATACATACAAGAAATGACTAGAAATTTGTATTGACTTTAAGAAAACATTCCAATGTTTAGAAACTTTCAAAACAATCCAATAATTTGCTATATTCTAACTAATGTAGTCTCTGATGCTTTGATAGAATCCCCACCAGATTTTCAGTATATTTTTTTTTCACTGTATTGTCTCCTTGTATACAGACAAACTGACAAAACATAAATACTCACAGCTTCACTTTTTCCTTTGTCCTTCTTTTTTTGTTTCTTGTTGGCTCTTCCAGTGCGGAGGTATGACAAAATCTGAGTAAGCTTCTGAATTACGATGTCATTTGTTGTAAATGTTGCTTGCATATTCTGTTAAGAAAATGAAAGCATGTAAAAGATTTGGGGAATATACATTAAACTTCCAATAGACTTCCAGCAAGCGTGCGTGAGCGTGTTAGATAGGAGTGAATGGAGACGAATGATACTTGGGACCTGATGATCTGTTGGAGTGTGAGCAGGGTAATATTTAGTGAAGGGATTCAGGGAAACCGGTTATTTTCATATAGTCGGACTTGAGTCCTGGAAATGGGAAGTACAATGCCTGCACTTTAAAGGAGGGGTTTGGGATATTGGCAGTTTGGAAGGATATGTTGTGTATCTTTATACGTATATGCTTCTAAACTGTTGTATTCTGAGCACCTCTGCAAAAACAGTGATAATGTGTGAGTGTGGTGAAAGTGTTGAATGATGATGAAAGTATTTTCTTTTTGGGTATTTTCTTTCTTTTTTGGGTCACCCTGCCTCGGTGGGAGACGGCCGACTTTTTGGAAGAAGAAAAAAAAAAAACATTAAACTTCTACACACATACATATATACATACCCATGTGGGTTTTCTTCCATTTTCTTAATATTTCTTGTTGTTCTATATTTCCTCTTATCTCCATGGGGAAGTGAAACAGATTTCGTCTTCTGTAAGCCATTTGTGTCATAAGAGGCGACTAAAATGCTGGGAACAAAGGGCTAGTAATCCCTTCTCCAGTATAAATTACTAAAATTTAAATGAAAAACTTTCATTTTTCTTTTCAAGTCACCCTGCCTTTGTGGGATACGGCTGGTTTGCTGAAAAAAAAATTAAACTTCTGATGTGAAAATTATATTTAACTGAATAACTTTCTTTTTAATGAAAACAGGATACCAGATATATTAAGCAAATTTCCTAAATTTGCTTGTAACAGATAAGTGAACTATAGATATAAATCTAGATGTACTCCTTTTAACCCTTTTGGGGCCTAGTTCCTAGGCCTTTTGTATATCCATATGCTCTTGTGCTACCGTCCACAGGATGGATATGGAGTGCATAATAAATTAGCCATTTTGGTGGCAAAATCTAAATCTTGAAAAGTAATATACAAGTGTACGTCTGAACATAATAAATGCTGCTAATAACATACTGTCAATGACAACTCACCCTTGAAAAACAAGGTAATGACAACTGACCTTCAATAAAACAAAATAAGCAATTTGAAAGAATATGTTACATTTTAATTCTGCAATGTTACTTTATCATTAGGACTTTGAAGACAAATGAATGCAAGCTGTATCACCATTTCTAACTGAATGCAAACTGTGCTGTATTACCATTTCTAACTGAATGCAAGCTGTATCACCATTTGCAATTAGATGAAAGCAGTGTTACTATTGTAACTGAATGCAAGCTTTATCACTACAGTGGACCCCCGGTTTACGATCAAGTCCCAATGTGACCAATTATGTAAGTGTATTTATGTAAGTGCATTTGTATGTGTATGTTTGGGGTACACATACACATACACATGTTTGGGGGTCTGAAATAGACTAATCTAATTCACAATATTCCTTATGGGAACAAATTCGGTCATTACTGGCACCTGAACATATTTCTGGAATGAAATAATATCGTAAACCGGGGGTCCACTGTATTTGTAATTATTGTGTCATGAGTTATAAAATAAAAACAGTGTTAATGCTGAAAGGGTTCAGTTACCTTTTCCTATTTTTGGTCATGATAAAGGCTTGTATAGCCTTAAGGGGATCATTCACTGCTAATAATCATTTCTTGAAATTTTTTATTTGTCAGACATTGCTGCACATATGACAAAACTAAATTTCATTATAAGGGTTCAGAAATAGCAAATCTTCTCTTACCAACTTGTTGGGGCTCTATGATAAAGTAACAGAAGTGAGACAGGAGAGAGGGGGATTGGTGGATTGTGTTTGCTTGGATTGCAAGGCATTTAATAATGTACCCCACAAAAGACTGGGGAAAAAAAGCTCGAAGTACAGGCCGGAATAATAAGGAACGTGCTGAGGTAAATCAAAGAGTACTTGGGAAAGGAGACAAAAGTGACTGTCAGGGAAAAGATATCAGAATTGGGAAGAGTAACAAGCAGGGTTCTGCAGGGATAAGCACTGAGACCAGTACTATTTCTGGTTTACATGAATGACATTCCAGATGGAAGTGATTCAGATGTATCCCTATTTGGTGACAATGTAAAACTGATGGGGAGAATAAAAACAGTTAGTGGAAGACAGTTGGTGTGTTATAAAAATTATTTCCCATAATGTGCCTCTTCAGGAAGTTTTTTTAATGTCTGCATTAGTATCATTATTCTTGTATAAGTGAGCATATACAGAAAAAAGGTCAATGCCATAACTTATTCAACACATGGAATAAGTCATTTTGGAAGGGGACGAAATACTGGAAAGCTATTGGTCACAAACATGACAGAAAAGAACATTATGAGTGTCAGCAGTGCAAGTATTCCTTGTGTTCTTAGTCTGTCAGAAAGAGAGCTATCAATTTCACCCTTATATTAATGAGAGTGAGAGTAGGAAAAAGAGAAAACACGAAGTATCAGTGGCAGTAGTAGTAGCAGTAAAGCATAAACCAGACTATTTCAAAATGAGATGGTGTCACTTAGCGCAAATTTAATAACCGGAAGGTAAAGGATATTAAAATTACATGAATTAGAAATATAGAGAAGGCATACTGGTATCATCACCACAGAATAGGGATAAGGAGAAAAGAAGGCTTTTTCATACAAGATCAGGAAGAGTTTATGAAACTACAAAAATAGCCCAGACAGAAGAATAAACAGTGAAGAGTTTTAATTTTAGTAAAGAAACTGAGTACCATAGCTGTGGAGGTCAGAAAAGAAAAAAGAAACAAGAACACTTCTTTTATGGACAGAAGACTGTACATAAATATTAGTGAATGTACTGTACATACCACTCTGTAAAGGGATGCTGTAACTGAAAAAAAAAAAAGTTAGTCACAAAGAAGTGGACATGAACATCAAGTTACTGTATATCTATTACCTCAATGCCCTGTAAGTCAGCTTTGGAACGAATTACAGTTGTAGGAATATCACTTTCTGCAACTTCATCATCAAGATCAATAGCATATGCCATACGACCAGTGAGGAACAAATCATTGAATTCGGCAGGCTTCGTGTTGAAAATGCTTGTGAAAATGCGTCGACCAATATTTGTCCTAAAAAAAACAAAAATGCACATTAATAGTGTATTTTTTATATACCCATTCACTTATTAACCCAACATCTCATATGCAGTTACTGACTGCACCATATATTTTATATTCTGACATTCTACAGATTTAACGCTAAGTTTTTTCACTATAATGCTGCACTAATAAAATAACAGAAAATAAACATTACAGCCTCTCCTCATTTAACAACAGAGTTCCATTCCTAAAACCACGTCGGTAAATGAATTCATCACTAAATGAGGAGCATACTATAATGGTAGTGGGTTTATGTCAACCAGCTTTGATATTGTTTTAATATCACCTTTGCACAATTTGTAACATTTCTCATATATTTTTTAATGTTTCTACAGTAGTGTACTGTGTATTGTGTTAAACAGAATTGAGGAAATCAGCTCTAATATACATTATTTAGATATGCATACTGGTCACAGCCCCCGTCGTAAGTCCGAGTCATCGGTAAATGAGTATGTCGCTAAGTGCGGAAGGCTGTATTTACAAGATTAAATTTCTAATGTAAACATTTTTTATGTACTGGTAAGATACAATATACAAAATAAAGTGTAATATTTTCGATACTTGCTTGAATACCAGCTCATCCTCCTCCTGCTGAGGAACAACTGGAGGTGGTGGCTTCTTCTCCTTTGGTGCATCAGAGGAAATGGGTCGCTCAATTTCCACTAAAACTTCAGATTCCTTAATTTGGATTTCTGATCGTACCTTCTGCAACAATGCATAATCTAAGCCTTTTACTAAATGAGTATGCTCCATGTCACCACCCAAGAACTTGGACTCTTGGATCATTTGCTTACGACGTTCAGCAGCGTCCAAACCACTGAAATGAGAAACAGTGTCCTAAACCATATTTGAGGTTATGTGTATCAGATATTTATAATGAGGTACTTGGGGAAAAATAAGAACATGAGAACATAAGAAAGAAGGAACGCTGCAGCAGGCCTACTGGCCCATCTATGTCAGCATAGTATGTTATATAAAATTAGTCCTTCTACATTGGTACATATATAAAATTACTCCATTCATGTGCACATGTTAAGGTGAACAAAGAAGGACTATGGAGTGTGATGAGCATGTGTGGATTTTGGATTGGTTAATGCATTTGAAGATATTTTAAGAAGGAAAAGAGAGTACATTTCAGAGTTAATGTTATACAGAGCAAATGGTCTGAAATAAATGTAGGAGTATGAAAGGTTATGTAATATGCCAAGGAATATTCAATGCATACAGCTAATGACTGGGATTCTGGGAGGAATCAAAGTATGAGTATAAAGGTCTACACTGTTGTATAATATATATACTAAAGGCTTACTCTAATACATATTTTAGTGTTTAAGGTACCTTTGTTGATAATCTTATGGCAACTGCTGTCTTAATGATAGAGATGCATATATAAAGTTACTAACATTAAATCTTTCTTTCAACACACCGGCCGTATCCCACCGAGGCGGGGTGGCCCAAAAGGAAAAACGAAAGTTTCTCCTTTTACATTTAATAATATATACAGGAGAAGAGGTTACAAGCCCCTTGCTCCCGGCATATTAGTCGCCTCTTACAACACGCATGGCTTACGAAGAATTCTGTTCCACTTCCCCATGGAGATAAGAGGAAATAAACAAGAATAAGAACTAGAAAGAAAATAGAAGAAAACCCAGAGGGGTGTGTATATATGTGCTTGTACATGTATGTGTAGTGTGACCTAAGTGTAAGCAGAAGTAGCAAGACATACCTGAAATCTTGCATGTTCATGAGACAGAAAAAAGGACACCAGCAATCCTACCATCATGTAAAACAATTACAGGCTTTCATTTTACACTCACTTGGCAGGACGGTAGTACCTCCCTGGGCGGTTGCTGTCTACCAACCTACTACCTATGGCTAACATTAAATTTCTTTTTTTTCTTCTTTCAACGTACCAGCCGTATCCCACTGAGGTGGGGTGGCCCAAAAGAAAAAACTGAAGTTTCTCCTTTTAAATTTAGTAATATATACAGGAGAAGGGGTTACTAGCCCCTTGCTCCCGGCATTTTAGTCGCCTCTTACGACACGCATGGCTTACAGAGGAAGAATTCTGTTCCACTTCCCCATGGAGATAAGAGGAAATAAACAAGAACAAGAATTAGAAAGAAAATAGAAGAAAACCCAGAGGGGTGTGTATATATATGCTTGTACATGTATGTGTAGTGTGACCTAAGTGTAAGTAGAAGTAGCAAGACTTACCTGTAATCTTGCATATTTATGAGACAGACAAAAGACACCAGCAATCCTACCATCATGTAAAACGATTACAGGCTTTCGTTTTACACTCACTTGGCAGGACGGTAGTACCTCCCTGGGCAGTTGCTGTCTACCAACCTACTACCTACATATGATAAATATATAAATATATGATAAATATTAATCAAACTGAATTTTTTTTTTTTTCAACAATCCGGCCGTATCCCACTGAGGCAAGGTGGCCCAAAAAGAAAAACAAAAGTTTCTCTTTTTAAATTTAGTAATTTATACGGGAGAAGGGGTTACTAGCCCCTTGCTCCCGGCATTTTAGTCGCCTCTTACAACACGCATGGCTTACGGAGGAAGAATTCTGTTCCACTTCCCCATGGAGGTAAGAGGAAATAAACAAGAACAAGAACTAGAAAGAAAATAGAAGAAAACCCAGAGGGATGTGTATATATACATATATATATGCTTGGGTGAGGGGCTTGGACTTCCAGCAAGCGTGCGTGAGCGTGTTAGATAGGAGTGAATGGAGACGAATGATACTTGGGACTTGACGATCTGTTGGAGTGTGAGCAGGGTAATATTTAGTGAAGGGATTCAGGGAAACCGGTTATTTTCACATAGTCGGACTTGAGTTCTGGAAATGGGAAGTACAATGCCTGCACTTTAAAGGAGGGGTTTGGGATATTGGCAGTTTGGAGGGATATGTTGTGTATCTTTATACGTATATGCTTCTAAACTGTTGTATTCTGAGCACCTCTGCAAAAACAGTGATAATGCGTGAGTGTGGTGAAAGTGTTGAATGATGATGAAAGTATTTTCTTTTTGGGGATTTTCTTTCTTTTTTGGGTCACCCTGCCTCGGTGGGAGACGGCCGACTTGTTGAAAAAAAAAAAAAAATATATGCTTGTACATGCATGTGTAGTGTGACCTAAGTGTAAGTAGAAATAGCAAGACGTACCTGAAATCTTGCATGTTTATGAGACAGAAAAAAGGACACCAGCAATCCTACCATCATGTAAAACAATTACAGGCTTTCGTTTTACACTCACTTGACAGGACGGTAGTACCTCCCTGGGCGATTGCTGTCTACCAACCTACTACCTACTACTGAAAATATACTTACGATTTCAGATCTGGAGCAACAGCACGGTAACCTCCCATACCAGCTTGAGAAGGATCTTCTGCTTGATAGTCGGGATTTTTCCCTTCACGTCTTTCTTTAGCTCTGTCACGGTATTTCTCTGCCAACTCAGCCATTTTTTCTTCCTCTTCCTTCTTGATCTTGGCATAGTAACTATAAGAAAACATATATATTAAACATTACCTTCTTGTAATTTTTCTGCAGAGAAAAATTTATGTCTATGTAAACAGATACTTTTTTTTTATTAGCACACTGGCCAATTCCCACAAAGGCAGGGTGGCCCAAAAAAGAAAAACTTTCACCATCATTTACTCCATCACTGTCTTGCCAGCAGGGTGCTTTACACTACAGTTTTTAAACTGCAACATTAACACCCCTCCTTCAGAGTGCAGGCACTGTACTTCCCATCTCCAGGACTCAAGTCCGACCTGCCGGTTTCCCTGAATCCCTTCTCTGTATACGTACTTACATTTCCAACAAATGTAAGTATACAGTCAAAAATCCTTTATCTGAAATGCTTGGGACCAGGTGTGTTTTGGATTTCAGATTTTTCAGATTTTGGAATATTGGTAAAAGTATTTGCATCTATAAAATGGGAGAGATTGGGAATGAGACCCAAGCTAAACATGATACTGTACTGTAGAGGTTCAATACCAAAAAAAAAATGATCACTGCTTACAAAATAAGATAAATGCAGGCCCAGACACTACAACTATGACAGGTCTGAGAAACTTGAGAGAGGGGGTACATCATTGATGACATCAATTTTATCCGTAGGTCTTTTTGACACTTTTGACAAATCTTCACACCACAGCAAAAACACGTGGTAATCAGTGAGTAATTGTTGTTGACAATCAACTGGTGCTAGTATACAAATATGAAGCTCATCTGTCTCAGCTCAACAGACAGAGGAGCGAGCCTCCACCACATCTTGCACCAAATGATCCATTTGTGGCACATCATGTCAACACTTGAAAAACATTCAGATTTTGGAGGTTTTAGGATTTTGGGATTTCAAATAAAGGATTCTCTACTGTACCGACAGTACGTACATGGAATATATTTTAAAGCATTCATCTATATTAGTAAGTCTGAATAATTTTGGAGGTTTTAGGATTTTGGAATTTTGAATAAAAGATTCTCTTCTGTACCGACAGTGTGTGTGCACTACAGCATGATTGTTAACAATTAAGTGATTAACAAAGCAACTGAACCATGTGGTTATTCAGTGCTGTCATTATTAATTTGCAACTGTCATTAACAGCTCTTTACTATCATGACTAATTAACTGTCACATTACAGACATTGTCACAAAGCAAGCAAGTCAATTATTCATATTCCACACAACATTACCATAATTTTTTTCCAAGAAGGAAGTTGTGAGATTTAAAGAATGCCATGTTTCCAAGTCATTAACTATACTGTACCAAGTCAAATTTAAATAAAAGAGGAAGTATCCCAAACACACCAAAAGAGATGCTGAGTTCTTAGTGCAAACACCTGGCTGAAAGAAATATTTAGACTTTTTCAAAGCAGCAAGAGATATTACTTGCTCAGCAATGCCATATGAAAACTATTCCAGATGACAAGATTATATTTTTTTTTTTGGAAGTAAAAATTTAAAAATGATTGGAAAAAAATTGACAGAAAAAATGCAATATGTTGAATTCTATGTTTTGAAATGGGATGAATGAGTTAGGCTTTAAAACAGAATTAGGAGTAAACTGATGCTGTAATTTTTACCAACTTACAGTGTACATATATAGACACACACACACATGCATCATGCATGCATTCACACCTGTACATGGTGCATGCATGAATGTGTGCATGCACGCGTGCACGTGCACACACACACACACACACACACACACACACACACACACACACACACACACACACACACACACACACACACACACACACACACACACACTCACTCACTCACTCACTCACTCACTCACTCACTCTCACACACTCTCACACATTCTCACACACTCTCACACACTCTCACACACTCTCACACTCACTCTCACACTCTCTCTCACACTCTCTCTCTCTCTCTCTCTCTCTCTCTCTCTCTCACTCACACACTCTCTCACACTCTCCTTCACTCTCTCACACTCACTCTCACACTCACACTTTCTCACTCCCTCTCTGCAATGGATCAGGGAATACCTGTAGGAAAAACAGTGAATCATGGTATGTGACATCTCAATGAGGAATCGTTCAGGACCCTGTACACTGTGTACATTAGGCCTATACTAGAGTATGCAGCACCAATTTGGAACCCACACCTAGGCAAGCACATCAGGAAACTAGAGAAAGTGCAAAGGTTTGCAACAAAACTAGTCCCAGAGCTAAGGGGTAAATCCTATGAGGAGAGGTTAAGTTAAATCAATGTAATGACACTGGAGGACAGGAGAGATGGGGGGGCTTTATTTATTTATTCATTTATGTCTTTGCAAATAGTACATTGAGATTTTGTATAATACTGAGAGGAATCAACAAGGTGGACAGAGACAGGATGTTGCAGAGATGGGACACAGTAAGAAGGGGTCACAATTGGAGGTTAAAGACTCAGATGAGTCACAGGGATATTAGGAAGTACTTCTTCAGTCAAAGAGTTGTCAAGAAGTGGAATAGCCTGGAAAGTGATGTAGTGGTGGCAGGATCCATACATGTTAAGATGAGGTATGATAAAGCTCATGGAGCAGGGAGAGAGTGACCTAGTAGCAGCCAGTGAAGAGGAGGGGCCAGGAGCTATGACTGGACTCCTGCAACCACAATTAGGTGAGTACACATATTCTCACACAAACACACACACACACACACACACACACACACACACACACACACACACACACACACACACACACACACACACACACACACACACACTCACACACACTCACACACACACTCACACACACACTCACACACACACACTCACACTCACACTCACTCACTCATACTCACACTCACACTCACTCATACTCACACTCACACACACACTCATACTCACTCACACTCACACTCACTTTCCATTACCTCTTTTTTTTCTTTCTCTCAGCAGCTCGAACATCATCTTTATTTTCACGGCGTTGAGTAGGTGGCTCAGTACTGGAAGTTTTGGTTCCGGCAGAAGAAACTGTTTCTTTCTGACTCCCAGGCGGAGCACGAGGAGTCATTAACAATTTTCGAAAGTCTGCATTGGTGAGGCGTTGTGGCCTAAAAATATTTAAGAAATTATTAAAGTGGGACTAAAGCCTTACCCCCAGATGCAAATATTTTTTTCTTTTCAATTAGTGGCTAATATTCACTACTGCAGCTGTTTGGTCAGGTTTTTACCTTCCACAGTGACAATAGCACTAAACTTTACTTTTATGCATATTGAAGTACAGTACTGCTTAACAGTTATACCTAATGAACACCAACACCAATCCCAGTCTTTCTTGGTGTACAATAATTTTGCATGACAACAAATGCAAAATAGTTTAAGAAATTTTACATACACACTAAAAATCATGTTATTAAAAATGATTTCTTTGACTTTGTCAGCATCTTGTGATTTTTAACCTATCACCAATATAAAAATCCTGGTTGCACCACTGACTTCCTAGTCTTTCCCTGCTCACCAAACACTAGTTCAGGGATTAACTACTGTATCTGTAATAAATCACTACTGAACCTATGAGCACAATTTGAATGAAATTTAAGGCTAGTTTTTTATTTAAAGATTATGCACCAAGCCTGAAAAAGTGGATACTACCAGACAAACATTGAATAAGAAACCCACAAATAAGGAAGCCCACAAACTTCTATCAATGGCAAGCTTTAAATAAATACATAAAAAGGAAGAATTCCCATAACAGTATACAGTGAGTCATCATATACTGTACTTGAAATCCAAATACGTATATGCACTATCTTACACTAACCTTTCATCAATAACAGTTTCCCCTGGTGGTGCCAATGGGTTGGAAAACACTTCCTCACCACCTGAAAATATTAAATTTATTAGGCATAATTATATACAGCCTAAAAAAGAGAGAAAAAAAAAACTATTTTAATAATAAAATACAGTTTTTAAGATCAACTTAATTACAGACCTACATTTAAAGTTTTATACAAACTACAAAATCTGAAAACAGTGATATTTATTAGACTTGCTGTTTTCTTCTTTCTGCATAACTGAATGGTTAGAACCATGACCATAATTTTTTAAGGGGTGGACCGGTAAGCCAGTGAAGAGCCTCGGTCAGATGACCAAAAGCTCTAATGTCATCATCTGACTAAGACCCGCGTCAGGAGACACTTGTCCTGTTTCCTGACGAACCATACCTAACCTTCTTTCTACGATTACTAAAGAGTTAACTCTGAAACTTATTTTGCTTAAGTTGTGTTTTACATGCAAAGAGATCATTAACCAAGGGCACATTTTTGCTTTTTAGGTGTTGTGTTCATTTTTAGTGGTCACTTGAAGTGAGGCTAAGAGCCATAATAAAGAAGGCATCCTTAACATTACTAACACAGGATAAGATAAAGCTAGGGTTATTAGTTTAGAATAAAGGTATATCATTTTACTAGAAATTAAAATGAAATTTAACAAGAAATATTCATGAGAAATTTCAATTTAAAAATTGCAAAACAAAGCTGTGACCATTTTTATCATTTATTTATTTATTTATTTTATGTCTTTGCAAACAGTACATTGAGATTTTGTATTTACAGAAGTGGGTTGCAATGCAAAGAGAGCCTCCATTATGCCTAGGCATTATGAGTCTTCTTGCACATGGCTGAGCACAACACTAAGTCAACATCGGCACCAGGTGCATTAAGTGGTTAAGCTATGTCTTTAAGCTTAATACACAGTAAAGGGTGAAATTAAGTTAGGTTAGGTTAGTGGCTTGTTGAAGCCAACATCTTTTCAAATCAGGTGTCAGCAAATTAAACAGACAGAACATTCTGTAACTTCTTAAAATAAAACTTAATTTGCGTTCAGGTAAGATTAGAAATATACTGGAGACTTCTCATGACTGATTGACAACTTCAGAACATTAGATAGATCACTTTCCAGAATGATTTTTTGCCACACTTTAATACAACATCAGCCGATGCTACTCCCATGTTACAGTACCACGTAAAATATAAAAAAAAAATAGCTGGATTATATTATTGTGGTCGCTTTGGAAATGGTAACCTGTACTATTATATTGCTTCAGAGAAAGTAAAGTGCCTAACCTACTTAGTCTAAGACATAAGACATTTGTCCCTAAACCACCTTTATATACCTTTGATGAGTTTCGAGTCTGACTATTGTCAGAGCCCGGCCATGGGCCAGGCTCGGCTACAAAAACGTGCCTACATAGCCATGTTGTTGCTGACATTCCCACCAGATGACAACTTTTTTAATGTTCTTCCTTCTTTTAAATCCCTCTTACACTCTTATGAGGCTGTTCTTATTGCTTAAAACAAAGCACCAGTTACTACAGTACTTCCATGGCTACCTTGGAAATGGTCACACTTAATTATTATTATAATCATGAGGGAGCGCTAAATCCATAGGATTATACAGCGCATGTGGAGGGGGGGGTATTCAGGCTTAATTCAGGGAACTAGAGCACAGATTCAATTCCCTAGATCAAGAGCCCCTCACCAACATCAAGGAACCTCCCTAAGGTTACATCCCTGAACTTCGTCCCATAATAATGCCAATACTGAACATGGTTACTCATCAGACAGTAATCAAATGTAGCTAACCTGAAGGCATGATTGTTATAGGTTACTTCAGTATATGAAATATAAGCTCAGCTCCCACAAGTCTGTCTAGATAGTTAATAAGAGTGAAGACACGCAGCGACCAGTGATGGTGGTGGTGGTGTTGAGGGTTGTTAACAGGGCTACCAAAGCTGGTGTTTTTTTTAAGCCATAGTTGTGTCGCCTGAGCTGCAAGTAAATTTATTCAGGTATCAAATCAAATCAAATCAAAAGTTTATTCTCTTTAAAGATTACAATGTGGGTCCAGTCCCTGGACCCATTATGTACCTCTGTAATCTTTTGATTACCGCCCACAGGATGGGTATGGGGTACTTCAAATCAAATCCAATTTTATTTCTTTGCAAGTAGTACACTGAGATTATGTATTTACAATAATAAGTTACAGTGCAAAGAGAACCTTATCATGCCTAGGCATTATGGGCAGACTTAATTTAATGGCTTACTTACTACTAAAGAAATTGATCATAGTTTATGGGCAGACTTAATTTAATGGCTTACTTACTACTAAAGAAATTGATCATAGTTTAAGTTGTACAATAGTTCTAAGTAAGTAAGTAAGTTTATTCAGGTATACACAAATACACTTACATAGAATTATCATACATAGCAGCATATGTGTAGAGAACCTGGGATAACCCAAAAAAGTCAGACAGAGTGACTTATTTCCTAAACTAAACTAAAATGTCAAGATAGCTTATCTTCTCATTAACAATAAGGTATTTTACCATATCCTATAGGGTTTGCATGGAGGTATCTGAAAAGTTGGTTGTTTGGACAGAATATTGCCCTGCTCTGTGTTTTTTTTAAATTCTATTTCTTACTGTACAGTATTAAACTATATGATGAAATTGTAAAAAAAAAATAGTGGCAATATATATATATATATATATATATATATATATATATATATATATATATATATATATATATATATATATATACATATATATATATATATATATATATATATATATATATATATATATATATATATATATATATATACATATATATATATATATATATTTTACATATATACATATAATATATATACATATATATTTTTTTTTATTATCACACTTGCCGATTCCCACCAAGGCAGGGTGGCCCGAAAAAGAAAAACTTTCACCATCATTCACTCCATCACTGTCTTGCCAGAAGGGTGCTTTACACTACAGTTTTTAAACTGCAACATTAACACCCCTCCTTCAGAGTGCAGGCACTGTACTTCCCATCTCCAGGACTCAAGTCCGGCCTGCCGGTTTCCCTGAATCCCTTCATAAATGTTACTTTGCTCACACTCCAACAGCACGTCAAGTATTAAAAACCATTTGTCTCCATTCACTCCTATCAAACACGCTCACGCATGCCTGCTGGAAGTCCAAGCCCCTCGCACACAAAACCTCCTTTACCCCCTCCCTCCAACCCTTCCTAGGCCGACCCCTACCCCGCCTTCCTTCCACTACAGACTGATACACTCTTGAAGTCATTCTGTTTCGCTCCATTCTCTCTACATGTCCGAACCACCTCAACAACCCTTCCTCAGCCCTCTGGACAACAGTTTTGGTAATCCCGCACCTCCTCCTAACTTCCAAACTACGAATTCTCTGCATTATATTCACACCACACATTGCCCTCAGACATGACATCTCCACTGCCTCCAGCCTTCTCCTCGCTGCAACATTCATCACCCACGCTTCACACCCATATAAGAGCGTTGGTAAAACTATACTCTCATACATTCCCCTCTTTGCCTCCAAGGACAAAGTTCTTTGTCTCCACAGACTCCTAAGTGCACCACTCACTCTTTTTCCCTCATCAATTCTATGATTCACCTCATCTTTCATAGACCCATCCGCTGACACGTCCACTCCCAAATATCTGAATACGTTCACCTCCTCCATACTCTCTCCCTCCAATCTGATATTCAATCTTTCATCACCTAATCTTTTTGTTATCCTCATAACCTTACTCTTTCCTGTATTCACCTTTAATTTTCTTCTTTTGCACACCCTACCAAATTCATCCACCAATCTCTGCAACTTCTCTTCAGAATCTCCCAAGAGCACAGTGTCATCAGCAAAGAGCAGCTGTGACAACTCCCACTTTGTGTGTGATTCTTTATCTTTTAACTCCACGCCTCTTGCCAAGACCCTCGCATTTACTTCTCTTACAACCCCATCTATAAATATATTAAACAACCACGGTGACATCACACATCCTTGTCTAAGGCCTACTTTTACTGGGAAAAAATTTCCCTCTTTCCTACATACTCTAACTTGAGCCTCACTATCCTCGTAAAAACTCTTCACTGCTTTCAGTAACCTACCTCCTACACCATACACTTGCAACATCTGCCACATTGCCCCCCTATCCACCCTGTCATACGCCTTTTCCAAATCCATAAATGCCACAAAGACCTCTTTAGCCTTATCTAAATACTGTTCACTTATATGTTTCACTGTAAACACCTGGTCCACACACCCCCTACCTTTCCTAAAGCCTCCTTGTTCATCTGCTATCCTATTCTCCGTCTTACTCTTAATTCTTTCAATTATAACTCTACCATACACTTTACCAGGTACACTCAACAGACTTATCCCCCTATAATTTTTGCACTCTCTTTTATCCCCTTTGCCTTTATACAAAGGAACTATGCATGCTCTCTGCCAATCCCTAGGTACCTTACCCTCTTCCATACATTTATTAAATAATTGCACCAACCACTCCAAAACTATATCCCCACCTGCTTTTAACATTTCTATCTTTATCCCATCAATCCCGGCTGCCTTACCCCCTTTCATTTTACCTACTGCCTCACGAACTTCCCCCACACTCACAACTGGCTCTTCCTCACTCCTACAAGATGTTATTCCTCCTTGCCCTATACACGAAATCACAGCTTCCCTATCTTCATCAACATTTAACAATTCCTCAAAATATTCCCTCCATCTTCCCAATACGTCTAACTCTCCATTTAATAACTCTCCTCTCCTATTTTTAACTGACAAATCCATTTGTTCTCTAGGCTTTCTTAACTTGTTAATCTCACTCCAAAACTTTTTCTTATTTTCAACAAAATTTGTTGATAACATCTCACCCACTCTCTCATTTGCTCTCTTTTTACATTGCTTCACCACTCTCTTAACTTCTCTCTTTTTCTCCATATACTCTTCCCTCCTTGCATCACTTCTACTTTGTAAAAACTTCTCATATGCTAACTTTTTCTCCCTTACTACTCTTTTTACATCATCATTCCACCAATCGCTCCTCTTCCCTCCTGCACCCACTTTCCTGTATATATATATATATATATATATATATATATATATATATATATATATATATATATATATATATATATACATATATTTAGACTGTATTCCTAACTGTACTATGTACAACAACTATTTGAAGTAATTGTAAAATACGAAATGACTAGTATTCCTTTTCAGTGACGTTACACTAGTCAGTGGGGTGTAACAAAGATCCATTGTGACCTCTGTACTCCTGTTTTATGAGTACCTCTCACAGGATAAGTCCGGAATGTACAATAAACTAGTCGCTCAGAGGCGGCTGAACTGAGCTAAACCTGTCTGCTCACACACTGCATTTTATGTCAATGACTTCCCCGTTGAGGCTTACGTCCCAGGATTCTGGGGAAAATATGTTGCCCAAATATTGACGAGAATTATAAGGAAAACGAAATTTCCTTCGAAAAGAGAAACGGTCAAGTGTACCCACTGGCATAACCAAGGTGGGACCAGATACCCACACACACATTTTCATCTAAATCAATAACAACAGACTATTCTTTGTCCTAAAAGAAGCTGATGCATGACGCTATAACTAATTTCCCAGAGGGTTGATCTTAAGAACAAATGTACCATGAAAAGAAAGCAGGGAAAATTTATCAGTGATGTGAGACGTCTATATCACACTAAGGCGAGCACAGAAGTCACTCTGTGACGATGACGCACTCAGCCCTCGATGACGCACTCAGTCCTCGATGATGCACTCAGTCCTCGATGACGCACTCAGTCCTCGATGATGCACTCAGTCCTCGATGACGCACTCAGTCCTCGATGATGCACTCAGTCCTCGATGACGCACTCAGTCCTCGATGATGCACTCAGTCCTCGATGACGCACTCAGCCCTCGATGATGCACTCAGTCCTCGATGACGCACTCAGTCCTCGATGATGCACTCAGTCCTCGATGACGCACTCAGTCCTCGATGATGCACTCAGTCCTCGATGACGCACTCAGTCCTCGATGACGCACTCAGTCCTCGATGACGCACTCAGTCCTCGATGATGCACTCAGTCCTCGATGACGCACTCAGTCCTCGATGATGCACTCAGTCCTCGATGAGCACTCAGTCCTCGATGAGCACTCAGTCCTCGATGATGCACTCAGTCCTCGATGAGCACTCAGTCCTCGATGAGCACTCAGTCCTCGATGAAGCACTGACTTTCTTGGGTTATCCTGGGTGGCTAACTCTCCGGGGTTAAAAAAAAACTTATCTTACGGTCAAGCTGAGGTATGAACCCAGTAACACATTCCACTGGACTTAAACTGTGCTTAAAGAAGCTAACTGTTCCAGTTTGTACTTACTCATTATTATCCGTACCTTTTCCTTCCTGTATACCTTCAATTCTTTCCCGTTATTTGAAAAACTTCAACTTGTATATCATCATCATCAATTATCATTATTATTATCTTTATAGAATAACAGTAAACTTGTTGTGATCATAGATCTTGGAAAATGGGAGACAATCACGTTCGATCCAAGGTAAAGACTGGCACACTTCCTTAGAAGTGGAAGATGAAGAGGAAGAGGAGGAGGAGGAGGAACCTAACAATAGAAGTCTGTAGAACAACTGGTCTGGTCTAGGACGCCATTAATCAACTCTGCTTTTCGCTCTGCAGATTTCTAAGGTCTGCAAGAAGCCTGTTGCTAACTCAGTTTAGCGTCACTTTTTGGGGGGTTATCCTAGGTAATTTACACTATATATGATAATTGTACTTATGTGTACCTATGCCTAAATAAACTTACTGATCTAATTGGGAATCTTATTCCCGTCTCTATTCTCGAAGGAAACTCCCGTTTCCTTTCCAATTTTGGTCATCTTGAGGCACTATTGGTTCCCCAGACTCCGGGAGGTGGGACTCAGAGGCTGTGGCGCCCACAACCCTTAACAACAACAACAATGGTAACTGAGGAGGTAATAGAAGAAAAGGAGGAAAAAAAAGCTCCTGTATTTAAAAACCCAGAATTTCAGGTATGGACTGAAGTACTGTATGATGATGATTTACTGTAACTGTATTTGTGTATACATGAATAAACTTATTATACTTTTACCTTTAAGATTAAGATGTTTATTTTGACAAGTTACACCCAAGGAAGGTTCCTTGATGCTCTTGATCTAGGGAATTGGATCTGTTCTCCAGTTCCCTGAATTAAACCCATTCCCCAGGCGCTGTATAATCCTACAGGTTTAGCGCTTCCCTTTGATTATAATAATAATAATTGATAAGTTACATGGTTGTACAGAGGAATATAATAGTTGGGTGTACATGCCAATGGCCTCTTTGTATGCACAGCATTTCTGGCAAACTTAAAGATTAAGTTAAGATTAGGAAGGCAATAATACATAGTTCATATAGTCATTAGATGAGTTACAGTGAGTACAGGAGAATTTTATATTCTATCAGGTAATACTACATGGTTTTAATGTCTAGTAGAGGCTTATTACACTGTTGAATTAGTTAATAAAGATTAAAGTATTACAATATAACAATTTAAAACAATTTACAATGTGATGTATCACAGTTTAGTACTATTTAAAACAATGAAATTTGGTATTACAATGGAGCAATTTATATTATGATGTACTATTTAAAACAATGAAATATAGACATCCTAATGTTTGATAAGTTCAAAGTTTTTCTGCTTCGAGAGCCCAGCCTTGAGCCAGGCTCATCATAATAACATAATGATTAAGTAAGTTTATTTAGGTATACGCAAATAATTACATAGATTATCATACATGGGAGCATATGTGTAGAGAACCTGGGATAACCCAAAAAGTCAGACAGAGTGACTTATTTCCATTGATGATGTATGTATGATTATTAATGTAGCTGTGTATACCTGAATAAACTTACTTACCTGGAGAGGGTTTCAGGGGTCAATGCCCCTGTGGCCCGGTCTGCGACCAGGCCTCATGGTGGATCAGGGTCTGATCAACCAGGCTGTTACTGTTGGCTGCACACAACCCAACATACGAACCACAGCCTGACTGGTCAGGTACTGACTTTAGGTGTATGTCCAGTGCCTGCTTGAAGACAGACTGATGGGTGAACATGGACAGTAGATGTTTTATGGAAACACATCCTAATGTTTTCCAACCATACCAGAGATTCAATCCCAGACCTCAGTGTGTGAGCTGAGTGCGCTAGCAATCGAGCTACGTGACACCTTGTATAATCATTACTGTATTAGCATATAAGCATTGCCTAGGTTATTTTATCATAGTTTCTGGTGCCAGTAGAAAATTTTCTTAGTGATAAAGGCACTGTAGGTTATGGGTATCCTGTGGCCTGGTAGGCAACGCTCTCCCCTCACATGCTGGGTGTCCATGGTTCGATCGCCGGCAAGGGTAGAAACATTGGGCGTATTTCCTTAAACTTGCTGTCTTGTTCACCTAGCAAGTAATTAGGTATTACCTGAGTGTTAGTCAACTGTTTTGGGTCACATCCTGGGGGAACAAGATTTAAGGACCTTAATAGAAATGACAAGACAGTCCTCAATGATGCGGTGACTTTCTAGGGTTATGCTGGGTGGCTAGTCCTCCAGGGTTAAAAATCTAAACAAAATCTTATCTTCGTCTGCCAGGACTTTATCAATCAGTTTAGACAAGATATGAATGGCATTATATAGCAGAAGAGGTGAAATGTAGAATAGACCCCAATAGAAATGTTACTTTGTTTTATGTTTTTTTGGGGATTGCCTTGATAATTTACATATATGTTACCATGTATGATAATTGTAATCACCTAAATTAGTGCAACTGTACATAAATATTCTTGCTTACTAGAGGTCAAGATTGCAGAGTTGAGTAAGGACTGGTATTTGATGAAACTGAAACTTGATAAGATAAAGTAAGATAGGCTATGATTTTGTTCAGAATTTTAACCCAGAGGGTTAGCCTCTCACAATAACTGTCTGTGCACCATCCGAGATAGTCTTTCTTATTTCCATTGGAGCCCTTAATCTCCCCCAAGGTATGACCCACAACAGTCAACTGACACCCAGGTGCATACTTACTGCTAGTTGAAGAGGGACAGACGGTTTAAGGAAACATTCCCAATGTTTTATCCTCATTGTGAGCTGAGAACATTGTCAACTGAGCCAGTGACCAGTGTTATTTTCAGCGGTAATAAGGTCCCTAAATTTTTTGAGATTGGATCTCCATATTATATTGTGTAACCATGTAAAGTAATTGTAATATATGAAATGGCTGTAATATCTGTAAAGATGTAACTATGCCCAGTGGGATATGAGAAACCCATTGTGACCTGTAATCCTGTTTGTCTTATGCTTCTGCTCACAGAATGAGCATGAGGTTGCGCAGTAATATAGATGCTCAGGCAACAAATAAAACTAAGTGATTGCATTATCAGCTTTATGTATGATCAGTTTTGTAAAAACTTTAGAGATGGTGAGTGAGAGAATTTTGTTGAACTCTGTTGATGATGATCAAAGCTGACCCCAAAGTCTGTTTCTCATTTAACTAGTTTTGCTTAAGGAAAGTTCATCAGATGACTGTTGGTATTATATGGTATTATGATGCATTACTTGTGCCAGGGTCAGGACAAAAGCCACTTAGTTAAGGTGCAAACTTGGATACATGCCCTTCAGTTATATTGGGTTAGGATAATGGTTTTGGTCCAGGGTGGGCTTTTATCCTACACTTGCTTGTCATCCCTCTGGTAGGAATAACAAGGTACTGTGTATTCACAAATAACCCATACTTAGGAGAGGAAACTTCATCCTGGACCATTATCATGATGATTCAGGATGGACTGAAACATCATCTAAAGTTTCCTCTAGGTATAAGTTATTTGTGAATTGCTGTGGCCACGGTATTGTGACTGGCATTCTTTTTTACAGTGCATATTCTTCTATAGGAGTGTGAGCAAGGTAACATTTATGAAGGGATTCAGGGAAACAAGCTCACTAGACTTGAGTCCTGGAGGTGGGAAGTACAGTGCCTGCACTCTGAAGGAGGGGTTTTAATGTTGCAGTTTTGTAATTGGTGTAAGTGTGCCTCTGGCTAGACAGTGATGGAGTGAATGATGATGAAAGTTTTTCTTTTTTGGACCACCCTGCCTTGGTGGGAAATGGCCAGTGTGTTAATAAAAAAAAATAATGAAAATTCTTCACTTTTTAATCTAGCACACTGCCTTCCGTAGCAGCAAAAAAAGGGGATGGAGAAATCTCAAGCAGATCATTTCCCTAGAAAGGACATACACCTGGCCACATGATTGTGTTCATTGTAAGTTGGTTTTACTCATTTACATTTCCTTTGTAGAGACTGAACTAGCTTTGCTTTTTTTTTTAATTAATTTATGCTCTTCTATATGCAGTACAGTGAAATTACTGAACTTTCTACATTCTTAGTCACTAACTTCAGGCATTTACTGAAGGGGCCACCTACAAATGATTTGACCTGTTATGCTATTGCTGGACCTTTGTAAGCTACATGTATAAATAAACACCATAGGTGTTTACCTATACGTGTAAACACCATAGGTGTTTACTCATAGGATTTAAGAAAGAATTCTAGTTTTTATCATCTGTTCAGTTTTTCATCATATGCTCTGATGTTTTATGTATGATTATTTATATATGTGTAATGACCCATTTGTAATAACCTGTTTCTAGCTACAGGAGCAGAATGAAGCTTGTGGTGTCCCAGCTTCATTAACCCTTTTAGGGTCCGTCCCGTAGATCTACGGCTTTACGTTCAGGGTCCAAACCGTAGATCTACGCCATGAGCTCAGCTCACTCTGATAAACTGTGAGTGGTACATTTGGGCCTAGATATGAGAGAATACATCTATGTGGTATGTGTGCACCACATAAAACAGATCCTGCAGCGCACTGTGTATAATGAGAGAAAAAAAAATGAAATCATGATTTTTCGATTAAAACAGCAACTTTGCAGTGTATTTTCGTATGTTTTTTATAGTTGTATTTGCGATTTCTTGGTCTCATTTGATAGAATGGAAGACATATTACAGAAATAGAGATGATTTTCATTGGTTTTAGCTATGGAAATGGCTTGAAACTGAGCTCAAAGTAGCGGAAATGTTAAATTTTTGCCGATATTCAAGAGTAAACAAACGACCTCACACGTCTAATACACATCAGCTGGTGGGTCTAATATACATTCACAAATATGGTGATGATATTTATACAATTATTACAGTATTGCATAACAGTAAATCTTCTATTTTTTGGTGTGAATAAAAATTCATTATGTGAATAAAAAATCAAAATGGAATTTATTTGTAAAGCCTCAAAACATAACTAATTAACAGAGGAAATGTTAGTTTAGTGCAAGGAATGCCTACATTGTTCATTCTGGACCCTATTTTGAAACTGGAATATTTTGAACTTTGTGTTAAATTGGCCAAATTAACAATTTCCGATCACTTTATTTTGTAGTTGAAACAGTTGACTTGGCGATTTCTTGTGCTCAGTCGATAGAATAGAAGTAATACTAGTGAAATAGCTAAGAATTTGGTTGTTTGGAATAATGTAATTGGCCTAAAATGGGAGTCAAAGTCGGCAAAATCGCCGATTCGTAAATATCGCTGACACATCAAAATTCGCGAGAGCATAATTTCGTCAATTTTCCACCAAATTTCGTACTTTTTGTTTTATTACCTTCACAAAAAGATTCTCTACGATTTCATAAGAAAAAATAACAAATTTTTTTTTTTTAAATTCTTGGACACTGGTGCGTGACTCCAGATTTGGGCCTTGGACCCTGAAAGGGTTAATATACTCATCATATAATTTGCGGTGGTTGTAGCACTTACTACTGTGCCCCAATGTTAATTAATTACAATCTTAGAGGAAGAAATAGAGAGAATAAAGTAGAATTACCTGGTATTTAATTTTTATTTTTTTTTTTAATGTAGTTGTGAAGTAATTTTGGCTTAGACTTGGCCTTTGCTGCTACTGTCATTTTCAAATTATCACTCAGCATATCTCCTCACCCAAACTTGTTTGTTTCTGGTTAATCTTCTCACTTCTTCGTACTTATCTGTCTTTTGATTTCTGTAGTTTTTCCATGCTGTCATTTTTTTCCTCTGCATCTCTAGTTAAACCAAGAGCTCTCTTTATCTTTGATGTTTCCACATCTTCTGGGTAGGAAGTTCTTCTCTACCTCCTGGCAATTTTCAGCTGGGTACTCCATCATGGGATAGAGAACCTTATGATTCTCTGCCCCACTGCACTGCACTCAATAATTTCTCACTCCCTCCACCCGTCATTTATCCCTCTAACTTTAGTTCCATTGGTGCTTGATGATTATTATTATTATTATAATCATAACTAAGCACTAAACTCAAAAGGGTCATACAGCTCTGTGGTGCTTGATAATTGGGACTGTATGATCACTAGTTCCCAGGGGGCTCTCATATTCTATTTCATCTATGTCAGATGCACTTCTGGTAAATGCTAGATTCAGTCTTGTTCAGTTGTCCTCTCTCCTCTCTCTCATTACATCCTTACCATGCTGACTCAAAAAAGTTTAATCACCTCCTTCAACTTAGCCCACCACATGTCAGGTCCTCTGAATGGGTTCCAGTTCTCCCAAGCTGTTTCTTTATGTTTGAGTAATAAAGTAATTAAATTAAATGCTAAACCCAAAAGGGTCTTTTTGTGGTTGAAATCACCCATGATAAGTAGCTTTGCTTTAGCCCAATGTCAGCCATTGCTTAATGTTTGTGAACACTTTTTAAATGAATAAATTGTTTGTGCACACATGCATACACAAAAAAATTAGGAATAGGTATGACAGGGTTCAGGTAGCCAGGAGAGTGCAAATCCTGTAGCAGCTAGCAAAGGTGGGGCCAGAGGCTGAGACTCGACTCTTATGGCCACAAATAGGCAGGTACACCACATACGTACATTTTTTTTTTTTTTTCAACAAGTCGGCCGTCTCCCACCGAGGCAGGGTGACCCAAAAAAGAAAGAAAATCCCCAAAAAGAAAATACTTTCATCATCATTCAACACTTTCACCACACTCGCACATTATCACTGTTTTTCAGAGGTGCTCAGAATACAACAGTCTAGAAGCATACACATATAAAGATACACAACATATCCCTCCAAACTGCCAATATCCCAAACCCCTCCTTTAAAGTGCAGGCATTGTACTTCCCATTTCCAGGACTCAAGTCCGACTATATGAAAATAACCGGTTTCCCTGAATCCCTTCACTAAATATTACCCTGCTCACACTCCAACAGATCGTCAGGTCCCAAGTACCATTCGTCTCCATTCACTCCTATCTAACATGCTCACGTACGCTTGCATACAAACCATATTTATTTTGATAAGTACATTTTAATACTATGCACTTTTAAAGATTTTTTTTTAACAGGCTTTAGCTTACTAGAACTCCGAAAATTTTAAATTCTGTAGGATTTTTGTGTTAATTTTTTTTTATAAAGCTTTGCATGTATATAAAACTGTAGTTAAGAGTAGAGTCAGGTTATTGTAATAAAAAGTGTAGAATAAACATCTTTGATATGATAAGAGACATTCAAATGAACTAGTTTTATGTATAATTTTTAACCTCGGTATATTTTTTTTTTTTTAAATGCTAGAATAGGTTTTGCATTTTAATTTTGTTTTGACCTGTAAGTAGGAATGAGAGGGAAGAGAGATTGAAAGTTAACTGGAATGATTTAAAAAATATTACTAAAATATGTAAAATTATTTTTCCTTTTAGTTCATGGCTTGTATGTAATCCAAATATACCTTTCAGATAGCAGTATAGATGCTCCTCCTGCCTTCACGCCTGCTAAAAAATATTCTGACGTTTCAGGGCTACCAGTAAGTACTGTATCTGATTAGTTATCCTTGCTTACCCACCTGATCATTTCAGATTCAAAAGTAATACTGGAGCTCAATTTTGTTCAGTTTTATTATTTGAATTGTACTCACTTCTGTTTTATAATTCTGTGACAATCTCAGAAACATATGTTATACAGTTAACTTCAGTTCACATTTAATAATTGGCAGTGATTTTAATCTTAGAGCCCCCATGTCTCGAGCTTCTTAAATGGCACATGTTGCTGTTTATTGCCATAAAATATTGGCTTTACATTCACCTTTGTAACCCAGAAATGTGACTCCTAGTTATATCCCTCAGCTATATAATTATTACAAAAGAAGCACTAAACCAACAAATTATTATTATAATCAAAGAAAATACTAAACCGACAAGGGTCATGCACCCCTGCAGGGCAGAAAATAGAGCTGGGGCTATAAACAGCTAGGTGGAGATGGGATCAGAGGTGAGGGCAGAAAAGTGCTGGAAGGTATGTTAAGGGCTATGTGTCAAAGTTCGTACAGTAAAGCAGTTGCTGACAAAAAGTCAAAAAGTGATTGTAAGTCAAAGGCAGGGCTGTCTGCAAGGAGGGAAGATAAGGTAAAAGCAGTAGGGCAGCGGCAGCGTTGGAGGTATATTTTGCGAACTCGTTGGTAAAGCGGGCAATCCACAAGAAGGCAAAGAACTGAAATAAGGACCTGACAAACCTCATAGAGAGGAATGGGGTGCCATTCCATGAGATACCCATGAGTAAGGCAGGTATGGCTGATGCAGAAATGGGAGAGCACAGTCACCTGAGTATGGCAGCGGTGGTAAGAAGATGGCCACAAACCTAAAAGCGGTTTAATTGAGTGCAGTTTGTTATGGTACATGTCTGACCACCATTGTTGCCAATGGCCACGAAGACAGGCAGAGATGATTGTAAAATAATCCCTGAATGGAATACCTCTATAGGAAACCGGAAGATCATGTACCGCTGACCACGCAGTAGCATCCACCTGTTCATTGCAGGGCAGGGAAGAATACAGGGGTATTGGGTAGCAAGAGGGAGAGGTATTATTAGTAGGGTTATGCAGTGCAGCCCTCAGCTTATAGCAGAGCTATATATGGTCAAAAGAATTATAACATTATAGATAGTATGCTGTATAATGTGTAGCAGTATATGTACTACAAATCATACATAAAGTACAGTTTTATGTATTTTATATTTTACTCAATTTCATTATTAAGAGAACAATGGTTGAGAGAAAAGGGGATAAGGGGTAGGTTATTGTTGGGCATTCACACATGTACAGATCCTAAATACTGTATAAAGTTCCAGATTAAGTTTACAGAAGAGGATACTGTAAATACATTCACCTACTCCATACTCTTTCCTTCCAATCTGATGTCCAATTTTTCATTGATTTTCCTTCATTACCTTACTGTTTTTTTTTTTTTTATACAATACCAAACTCATCTATCAACCTTTGCAACTTCTATTCTAAATCTCACAAAAGCCTATTAATATTATAATCAAAACCAAGTGCTGAACCCATAAGGGTTGTAGAGCTGCAGGGTAGTGTGTACTAAAGGTGTAATATGCCTGTTCCGAGACCAGCGAGGGTAAATAGTATAACAGAGGTAGAGGTAGGTGGGGTAGTGAGGAGTGGTAAAGGAAATATGTATAATCAAAATTTGTGTAATAAAGCTGTTGCTGACAAAAAGTCAAAGGGCAGTCGGTGTCAAGGGTGGGGTTGTTATCGAGGAGGGTCACAAAAGCCTGTATCATTGGCATTATTGTTGTTATAATCATAACTAAGCATTTAACCGGCAAGGGTATACATATCATTGGCAAAATCAGCAGGAGGCAATTTTGGCAACTCCCACTTTGTATCAAGTTAATTACCTTATCATTCAATCCCACACTTTTCTTCATCACTTCAGCATTTACTGCTTTTACATCCCCAGTTGTAAATATGTTAAACCACCATAGTGACATCACACATACCTATCTAAGTCCTATTTTCACTGGAAAATTATCCCTTTCTCTCCTAGATATCCTGAGTCTCACTCTCATACAACAGCATTTAATAACATGCTATCTATTCCATAAATTTGAAAGACCTGCCATGTTGTTTACCTATCACATACCTATCTAAGTCCTATTTTCACTGGAAAATTATCCCTTTCTCTCCTAGATATCCTAACCTGAGTCTCACTCTCATACAACAGCATTTAATAACATGCTATCTATTCCATAAATTTGAAAGACCTGCCATGTTGTTTACCTATCATCATCTCTCTTCTATATGTGATAAATAGTTTCTTACCCTTAGATAAGTACATATTCACTTATATGCTTCAATGTAAATACTTATTTTACAAGTCCTCGTTACTTTTTGTTTGACTTGTCAATGGACCAAGTCTAACTGAAATGCCATTACTTTCTTTTCTCCTAAGTGCAGGTTTTTTGTGTTTTGTAATAGGCTGTTACCTATACGTATTCCTTCCCTTTTAGTTGTGAAATAATAATAATATAATCATGAGGGAGCACTAAATCCTTAGAGATTATACAGCGCCTGTGGGGGGACGGGGTGGAAGGTATTCAGGCTTAATTCAGGGAACTGGAGCACAGATCCAATTCCCTAGATCAAGAACCCCTCACCAGCATCAAGGAACCTCCCTTGAAGGGAGTTGTGAAAGAAATGACTGATAAATGTATGGGCAGATTAGAAAACTGGTAATTAAACAATGAGTTATAGACTGTACAGTACAGGCAGCTCCAGACTTGGAACTCCCCACTTATGCATGCCCCATTCCCTTTTATTTTTTTTGCCAAAAAAAAAAAAAAAAATTGTGATTTTAGTTTGTATTTAGTTTCCAGAACATAACTTAACATAACTTAAAATGAGCTGACTGATGGCAGCTTTTGTGGACAAGTTATATCATAAGTGTCGGGGAGGGAGGTGTCACCTGTGCATATGTATATAAATGACTATTGTGATTTATATGGGAAGTAAAAAATGTTACTCTAAATGGTAATGTTCAGAACTTTAATTTTTTTATATTTTTCCTTTCTCCTACAGGCTAAATATACTGATCCTTTAACCAAACTTAGATTTGCTGATGCATCAGAATTCTACAGAGTTCGAGATCTCCCAATGGACATTGTCAATGGTCTCTTAGAACTCAGGAAGGCAAATAGTATTGTTGGATAAATCTACTACTAGTTTTATTTTCATATTTAAAATTTAATAAAATATTTAGCAGTTTTTTCCTGCATTTGTAAAAATGTTTGCTTTATAAATACTGACATTATTTTCCATTGCAAATTTTACATGATCATCTAGGTTAATAATTTGCTGGAGTACGAATATTATAATTAATTGCAGAAACATACCTGTACATAGTACAATTAGTATGTTTATGGAGAAGTGTTAAACCCATGGGGGTTATACAGTACTTGGGTTATGAAGAATAGGAGGCATTTGGGTCTAATTCAAAGTGGAGTGTAGCTCCAAATTCCCTGAATCAAGAGCCCTTCAGTGGCATTAAGGCACTTTCATTAATAGGACAATTACAGAATAGATGGGAAACAAGGGATGAGACTAATTTATATGCTAAGTGCAGTCATTATGCATCCTCCATTATTATTACAATGAAAATTAAGCACTAAACCCACAAGGGTCATACAGCACTGCAGGACAGGATGTGGTAAAGGTTATTATTATTATTATTATCAAATTATTATTATTATTATAATCAAAAAGAAGCGCTAAGCCACAAGGACTATACAGCGCTGCAGGGCAGGAAGGAAGCGAGGGCATCAGGTGGCAAAAGGGAGATGGATGAGCAACAGGTTACGGATAACAGCGGGGCAGCGGATGGTGAAAGGGTAAAGGGCAGCAAGAGACTGAACCAGAAAGGGCTGAGGGGAGTGCGAAAAGTATCATCAGAGTTTGTGGAGTAAATCAGTCGTTGTCAAGAAGTCAATGAGAGAGTCAGGATTAAAGGAGGGTCCATCAGCAAGAAGGGAAGGTAAAGAGAGAGTAGGAGAACGAAGACGACGTTGGAGGTAAATTCTGCGTGCTCGTTGATAGAGAGGGCAGTCTAACAGAATGTGGCTAATCGATACTGGAACTTGACACTGCTCACAGAGAGGAACAGGGTGCCTCTCCATGAGATACCCATGAGTAAGACGAGTGTGGCCAATGCGAAGGCGGGAGAGAGTGGTCTCCCAACCTCGGCACTGATGACAAGAAGATGGCCAGTAACCTATGCTCGGTTTAATAGAATGAAGCTTGTTACCGAGCAGAGTTGACCAACGTTGTTGCCAACGGGTGCGAAGGTGGGTAGCTATTGCAGCAAAATAGTCCAGAAATGGAACACCTCGATAGGAAATTGGTAGGTCATATACTGCTGACCGCGCAGCAGTGTCTGCCTGTTCATTGCCCTGTACGTCGACATGACCAGGGACCCAACAAAAAACAATATCTTTATGTTTGGTAGAGATACGGCGTAGCCAAAGTTGGATACGGAGAACTAGGGGATGAGATGTATCAAATTTTCGTATAGCCTGTAGAGCACTAAGGGAGTCTGAGACTACTACAAATGATGACACAGGCATAGATGCGATACGAATAAGTGCTGCAAGAATGGCATACAGTTCAGCAGTAAAAATGCTAGCTAAAGATAGTAAATGCCCTCGTACGACGCTGTCCGGAAACACTGCTGCGAATCCGACGCCGTCTGAAGACTTAGAGCCATCTGTGTACACAGCGGTGGCATGAGAATGAGAGTGGAAGTGATCAAGAAAAAGAGAGCGGGAAGCCACCGTAGGCAGTTGAGCTTTCGAGCAAGGGAGTGAGAAAGAACAGACCCGAACAGCTGGAACTTCCCAGGGGGGTAGGGAAAAGTGAGATGCTACATGAACATATAAAGGTGGTAACTGAAGGGAAGACAAGAGTGAAAGTAGGCGAAGAGAAAAGGGACGGAGCAAACAGGGGCGGCGAACGAATAAAGAATGTCTACTAATATCGGTGACCATTCTATAAATGGAAGGATTGTGTAGATCGTGAGAGCGTACATAGTAATGAAGGCAATGGGCATCACGGCGATCAGACAAGGATGGAACATTTGCTTCTGTATAGAGGCTCTCAACAGGGGAAGAGCGAAAAGCACCAAGGCACAAACGTAAGCCTTGGTGATGGATAGAGTTAAGGCTAGAGAGAGTAGCAGGAGAGGCCGCGGAATAAATCTGGTCACCATAATCGAGTTTCGATAAAACGAGGGCTGAATGTAGGCGAAGCAGAGTTCGACGATCAGCTCCCCAGGAAAGATGAGCAAGGGTTTTAAGAAGGTTTAGCCGGCTGTGACAAGTTGCCTTCAGAGAGGTAATGTGAGGTTTCCAGGTTAACCGACGGTCAAAGAGAAGGCCTAGAAACCTGACTGTATCACGTTCGGGGATACGGGAGCCATAGAGATACAAAGGATGATCGGAGATAACAGAGCGTCTAGTGAAAGTAATTTGGTGAGTTTTGGTACTTGAAAATTTAAACCCATGTGTGGTGGCCCAAGTGGAAACACGGTCGACCGCATGCTGGAGAGAAACTGCAATAAGGTGACAGTCAGCGCCTGCACAAGCAATAGCGAAGTCATCAACATAGAGTGATGACCAAATATTGGGTGGAAGAACAGAGGCCAAATCATTTATAGCAAGGAGAAAAAGTGTTGTGCTTAGAACACATCCCTGAGGGACACCTTCAGCTTGGACGAAGTCCGGGGAAAGAACATTATTGACTCGAACACGGAAATGTCTGTCAGTTAAAAAGTTCTTAAGGAAGGATGGTAGATTGCCTCGGAGGCCTAAGGAATGGGCCTGGGCCAAAATATTATACCTCCAAGTTGTGTCATATGCCTTCTCAAGGTCAAAAAATATGGCAATAACTGAGTGATTATTCGCAAAGGCATTACGAACATACGTATCCAAGCGTAGTAAGGGGTCTATGGTAGAACGACCCTTACGAAAGCCATATTGACTAGCGGAGAGACTGTTGTGAGTCTCTAAATACCACATTAAACGTCGATTTACGAGGCGTTCCATCACTTTGCAAACTGCACTTGTAAGAGCGATGGGGCGATAGTGGGAGGCATCATGTCCTGTAGTACCCGGTTTGCGGAAAGGGAGAACAATGGCAGATTTCCACAGCTGGGGAAGAACTCCTTGTGCCCAAATAAGATTGAAGAGGTGTAAGAGGACTACAAGGGCTGACCGATGTAAATGTTGTAACATACGAATATGAATGTCATCAGGCCCAGCTGCCGATGATCGGCAAGCTGAGAGCGTTGCCTCCAGTTCTTGAAGTGTAAAAGGCACATTATACTGTTCTTCTCCGAGAGAAGAAAAGTCCAAGGGTACTAACTCTCTGGCAGACTTTGAGGAAAGAAACGAGGGGCATAGATGGAGCCCTCGGGAAATACGGACCAGATGTGTGCCAAGTTCAATGGCAACGTCGAGAGGGTTTGCTATATCAACACCAGTGACCCGTAGAACAGGAGCCGGGTCAGGAGAGTATTTACCACTCAATTTCCTCACTTTTTTCCAGACTGCACTCATAGAAGAAGCAGAGGTGATGGTGGAAACATAGTCTCGCCAACAAGTGCGTTTAGCTTCACGGATGACACGGCGAGCGATCGCACGCTTCTGCTTAAAATCAACAAGTCTCTCAGCGGTTCTATTGTACCGGTACCTGCCCCATGCAGCACGTTTCAAACGTACTGCACGAGCACAAGCAGGAGACCACCAAGGCACGCACTTCTGAGAATGCCTGCCTGAGGTTTGGGGTATAGAATGAGAAGCTGCGGTATAAACTGATGTCGAGAAGATGTGTAGGAGCTCATCAATGGAGGATGAAGAAGGAACCTCACTAAAAGCAGTGAGGTGTGAGTAAAGATCCCAATTTGCCCGATCAAATTGCCAGCGAGGGCTACGGGAAGGTGGTGAATAGGAAGGAGAAGTAAGAATGATCGGAAAATGATCGCTGTCATGTAAGTCTGGTAGAACAGACCAGGTGAAGTCTAGTGCAGTGGAGGAAGAGCAGACTGATAGATCGATGCAAGAGAGAGTATGAGTACGAGGATCAAAATGGGTGGGAGTACCCGTATTTAAAACATGGAGGGGGTGAGAGGCAAGAAAAGCCTCCAACTGAATGCCACGTGAGTCACAATGAGACCCCCCCCAGAGGAAATGGTGGGCATTAAAATCACCAAGTAACAGAAGTGGTGGTGGTAAGGATGAAACAAGAAAGGCAAAGTCTGGGATAGAAAATGCTCGAGAAGGAGAGAGATATAAAGAACATATTGTAAACCACTTATTCAAGTGGATACGGGCTGCAGTGTAATGCAGCGAGGTATGGACAAATAGTTGACAGTACGGAATATCATTGCGTAGAAGAAGGGCACTTTCATTAAAGGTCCCATCTGAGAAAGGATCCGAAGAATACAATAAATTATAGCCTGAGATAGGTTGGAAAACAGCCGAGTGTAATTTTGGTTCTTGTAAGCAAGCACCAACAGGGGAAAACCTGGAAAGCAACATCTGAAGCTCACCCCGATTACCCCTGAGGCCGCGGATATTCCACTGTAAATAGGCCATGATTGGCGATGAAGAAAATATCAGGAATCTGTAGGTAAAGGCACCTACGGACTAGAGGGGTTAGAAAAGTCAACGTGTGGTGGCATTGGAAGATGTTCAAGTAGCGAAGGAACGGAGCGTTGCGAAGAATGGGGTTGTGAAGATGGAGGAGAGGGAAGAGAAGGAACAGGAAGTGAATCAGTGTCCATTGAAGGTTTAGTCTCTGCAATATATTCTGAAATGGCTTCAAGTGTTTCTGAATTCAAAGATGTATGGGAAACCATATTGGAGATAGGAGGAGGAGGGTGAGTAAAGATTGGGACAGTAATGGACTGTACCAAAGTAGAGGGGGAGGGAAAAGTGTAAGGGACTGGAGATGAAGTGTGGGGGGGGACAGAAGAGGTAGAAACCTGGGAGGTGACAGAAGAGGGAGAAACTTGGGAGGGGACGGGGGTGGAAGGCATAGTACGAGGAGGAGGGTGAATCTCCACACTTGTAATAGAGCCAGAGAGAGGGGAAGAACTAGGTACAGAGACTGGAAAGGTAACGTGTGGAGGTGGAAGAAGGGAAGGAAGGGGCAAAGAAGATTTGAGCAATGTGGATTTTTTGGACTTCTGAGTAGAGGGGCGATTGGTATTAGGTGTCGTACGAGGTCTTGTCGATACTGGGGCTTGTGAGGAAGGACGCGAAGATGTGAGAACAGACTGAGTTGTAGTCGGGACGTCAGAGCCAAGGACAGCAAAAGGATTAGATGCCGTAATGGCTATGGGAGGGGTAACAACAGAGGAGGCTGCAGAAGATGGGACCCCAGAAGTGGGGGGATGTTTGGAAACACGAGAATAAGAAACACGGGGTAGTCTCCCTTGGAGGCGGAGATGAGTAACTGCCATAGCATAAGGGAGACCTTCTGCCTCTTTGAGGCAACGGATTTCACGTTCATTTAAGTAGACCTGGCAACGGCGGGAGTACGAAGGGTGAGCTTCATTACAATTAAGGCAAGATGGAGGTTGACTGCAAGATGTATTAGAATGGTTGTCGGCACCACAGACTGGGCATTCGGCCATAGATCTGCAATATTTCGCTGGGTGACCAAAACGCCAGCAATTTCTACATTGTTGCGGTGTAGGTATCACCTTTCGAACTTGTAACCGATGTCCCGCGACATATACAGAGGACGGGAGTTCTCGGCTGTCAAAAGTTAAACGAGCCACATTGCAAGGGTAACGTCTCCGCCCCCGGGCAGGAAGGACATAAGTGTCTACTTTGAGGATTGGGAGATCCTGGAGTTCCAGCTGTTCAAAAATGTCATTGCCACATGACTGGAAATTCTGTTGGACTATGGTATGGGGCAGAATGACAGTACCACTACAAGAATTGAGAGAAAGATGTTTTTCAATAGTGATAGGAGTAGTATCGATATTCGAAAGGAGAGAAAGATCATGAGCTTGGGTAGCATTCTGGACAGTGACGATGCGCGTACCGCTCTTGAGAGCGTGAAATGAAATATCTCTGCCAACATGACGCAGGAGCGCTTTGGCAATACTATGGTCAGAAAGGTAGGCAGAAGAAGAAGTTGGTCTTAAAGTAAAGAATTTAGTCCATTGTGTGGTCCGAAACTGAGCGTGGAGAGGGAGTGCTTGACGTGTCGGTCGTTTCCGAGTAGAATGGGAAGGTAACGACGGAGCATCATCAGGAGATTGACGTTGGCGTTTAGGAGTAGGACCGGAGTTGGTCCGGCATGAAATGGGTGGGCGATTCGAAAATTGCCGTACCGTAGAGGGAGAAGCCGGAAGCATAGTCAAAGGAGAGCGGAGTTCAGACAAATCGAAGGAGTCAGTCGAAGCCCCGGTACCTGAAGCGGGTGAGGAAACAGCACCAGCAAGAGGTACAGGGGCATCAGGAGTGTCCGAAGAGTGGTCTAAACACAAGGCAGGGTCAGAATGGGGTGCGGTATCAAGAAGGGGCCCGGGGGTAGTGGTTTCATGGACTAGGGCTGCCATGGTTAGGTTACTCCTTTGCTTTTTGTTTTTAAGAAAAAAAAAGAAAGAAGAAAAGAAAATAAAAACAAAAAAAAGAATAAAAAAAGGGGGGAGCGGGGAGGAATAGTTCCCAGGAGGAATGAAAGGGCCGGAAATCTCCCTCCGCGCCCAAGAGGACTCGACACCGCTAGTAGCGCAGATGCAGCATGGAACCCGTGCCATACCCTACCCTTCATGCCAGTAAACCAGCAATCCGGGATAGCAACCTCACATCTGCCGAGCTACCTCGGTGGACAAAAGAGAGGGCGGCCGGATATCCGCCACAAAGCATACCTCCTTCAGCCACCACCCCCGGAATCCGAAAGGTGGCTTCCAGAGATACACCCGTCGCCCAAAAGACACCCAAAGCTACTCCGGGATACCGGAGAGGGATCGGGACATCCCTAGGCAATCCAGATTCCACGGCAAACTACGCCACCGCCAAGAAACCTCAACGGAATGGGATCGACCCCGGTGTCCTTTCCCCTACCTAGGAACTAGCGCGCCTGTGGGAGAAATCACGAAGGCTAAAAAGAGGAAGGGCAAAAGGGAGGGGTGAGGAGGAGGAGGAGGAATGGAAAAAGGGGAGGATGGGGAGGATGGGATAGGGGAGGGGAGAATGGGGGGTAATTAGGTTCGGTCTGAGGAAGAAGACCGACAGGGCTAATTCCTCAGACCAAGAGCCTCTTCACCACGCCAAGGAGCCCCCCTTGAAGAGGATTATTATCAAAGAAAGTGTTAAACTGACAAAGGTCATACAGCACTGCGTGGTAAAGATGGAATATGTGAAGATCAGAGACCAGTGAGGGTTAGGAATATGCAAGAAGCAGAGCCAGTAAGGGAAGTGAGATTATTATAATAATCAAGGTGGAAGCGCTAAACCCATAGGATTATACAGTGCTTGTGGGGGAGATATGGAAGGTATTCAGGCTTAATTCAGGGAACTGGAGCACAGATCCAATTCCCTAGATTGAGCCCCCATCACCAGCATCAAGGAACCTTCCTTGAAGAGGTAGTGAGGAGAACCAAAGGAAAAAGTATAATCAAATTAGGTGTAATAAAGCTGTCACTGAAAAAAAAAAGTCAGCGAGTTTTTCAATGGGCAACTGAGAACAATATATGTTCAATGAAGACAAATTCCAACTACTCCATTATGGAAAACTGGAGGAAATAATAACTAGGACTAAGTATACTACAAACTCCAATCACACAATAGAGCAGAAAAGTAATGTGAAGGACCTGGGTGTGGTAATGTCTGAAGACCTCACCTTCAAGGACCGCAACAATGCCACTATCACATCTGCTAGGAAACTGACAGGATGGATAATGAGAATATTCAGGACAAGAGATGCTAAGCCAATGATGATCCTTTTTAAATCACTTATTCTCTCTAGGCTGGAATACTGCTGCATATTAACATCCCCATTCAAGGCAGGTGAAACTGCAGAACTAGAGAATGTACAGAGAACCTTTACTGCACGTATAAGTTCCATCAAACACCTTAACTACTGGGAGCGCCTGGAAGCATTTGACTTGTACTCACTAGAGCGCAGGCGAGAGAGAGATATCATAATCTACACTTGGAAGATTCTGGAGGGACTGATCCCTAATATGCACACAGCAATCACCCCATATGAAAGCAAAAGACTTGGCTAGTGATGCAACATATCCCCAGTGAAAAGTAGGGGCGTCACTGGTACACTACGAGAAAACGCAATAAGTGTCCGGGGCCGAAGACTGTTCAACAGCCTCCCACCAGCAATAAGGGGCATTACGGGAAGACCCCTGGTCGTCTTCAAGAGGGAACTGGACAGATACCTAAAGACGGTGCCAGATCAACCGGGCTGTGGTTCATACGTTGGATTGCGTGCGGCCAGCAGTAACAGCCTCGTTGATCAGGCCCTGATTCACTGGGAGGCCTGGTCGTGGACTGGGCCGTGGGGGCGCTGATCCCCGGAATGCCCTCCAGGTAGGTAGGGTGTGTGTGTCATCAAAGGTGGTGTTGTCAGTATGCATCTTCTAATAACTATTAATATTCAGTGTTTTCTGTGAAGATAGTCATTTTAAAACTATCAAAAGTTTGGAGGGACATCTAAATCCAATGGTTTAGTGCTTTATTTGATGATAATAATAACTGCTAAACCCAAAAGGGTCATATGGTACTGACCCTGTATTAAAATAATTTTTTTCATGGGAAAGTGTTAAACCCTATAAAGGGTTGTAGAGTACCTGGGAAATGCTGAGTAATAAAGTTTGATCAAAGGAATAGGAGTGTGACTAGTTCCTTGTAATAAGAGCACTTCATCAAGGCCCTAACCTTGACAGGACATTAAAGTAAAGACACCTTAAAGGTCAATTTTCATTCACTAAAACTGGATCTTAGTACAAAAACCCCCTTAGGGAGATTCCTTGATACCAGTAAGGGGGTTTATAATCTAAAGAACTGGAAATTACTTCCCCTGCCTTGGATCAAACTTGTCTCCTATTATGTTAGGCATTATATGATGCCTTATTATTATTATTATAATCAAAAAGAAGCGCTAAGCCACAAGGACTATACAGCGCTGCAGGGCAGGAAGGAAGCGAGGGCATCAGGTGGCAAAAGGGAGATGGATGAGCAACAGGTTACGGATAACAGCGGGGCAGTGGATGGTGAAAGGGTAAAGGGCAGCAAGAGACTGAACCAGAAAGGGCTGAGGGGAGTGCGAAAAGTATCATCAGAGTTTGTGGAGTAAATCAGTCGTTGTCAAGAAGTCAATGAGAGAGTCAGGATTAAAGGAGGGTCCATCAGCAAGAAGGGAAGGTAAAGAGAGAGTAGGAGAACGAAGACGACGTTGGAGGTAAATTCTGCGTGCTCGTTGATAGAGAGGGCAGTCTAACAGAATGTGGCTAATCGATACTGGAACTTGACACTGCTCACAGAGAGGAACAGGGTGCCTCTCCATGAGATACCCATGAGTAAGACGAGTGTGGCCAATGCGAAGGCGGGAGAGAGTGGTCTCCCAACCTCGGCACTGATGACAAGAAGACGGCCAGTAACCTATGCTCGGTTTAATAGAATGAAGTTTGTTACCGAGCAGAGTTGACCAACGTTGTTGCCAACGGGTGCGAAGGTGGGTAGCTATTGCAGCAAAATAGTCCAGAAATGGAACACCTCGATAGGAAATTGGTAGGTCATATACTGCTGACCGCGCAGCAGTGTCTGCCTGTTCATTGCCCTGTACGTCGACATGACCAGGGACCCAACAAAAAACAATATCTTTATGTTTGGTAGAGATACGGCGTAGCCAAAGTTGGATACGGAGAACTAGGGGATGAGATGTATCAAATTTTCGTATAGCCTGTAGAGCACTAAGGGAGTCTGAGACTACTACAAATGATGACACAGGCATAGATGCGATACGAATAAGTGCTGCAAGAATGGCATACAGTTCAGCAGTAAAAATGCTAGCTAAAGATAGTAAATGCCCTCGTACGACGCTGTCCGGAAACACTGCTGCGAATCCGACGCCGTCTGAAGACTTAGAGCCATCTGTGTACACAGCGGTGGCATGAGAATGAGAGTGGAAGTGATCAAGAAAAAGAGAGCGGGAAGCCACCGTAGGCAGTTGAGCTTTCGAGCAAGGGAGTGAGAAAGAACAGACCCGAACAGCTGGAACTTCCCAGGGGGGTAGGGAAAAGTGAGATGCTACATGAACATATAAAGGTGGTAACTGAAGGGAAGACAAGAGTGAAAGTAGGCGAAGAGAAAAGGGACGGAGCAAACAGGGGCGGCGAACGAATAAAGAATGTCTACTAATATCGGTGACCATTCTATAAATGGAAGGATTGTGTAGATCGTGAGAGCGTACATAGTAACGAAGGCAATGGGCATCACGGCGATCAGACAAGGATGGAACATTTGCTTCTGTATAGAGGCTCTCAACAGGGGAAGAGCGAAAAGCACCAAGGCACAAACGTAAGCCTTGGTGATGGATAGAGTTAAGGCTAGAGAGAGTAGCAGGAGAGGCCGCGGAATAAATCTGGTCACCATAATCGAGTTTCGATAAAACGAGGGCTGAATGTAGGCGAAGCAGAGTACGACGATCAGCTCCCCAGGAAAGATGAGCAAGGGTTTTAAGAAGGTTTAGCCGGCTGTGACAAGTTGCCTTCAGAGAGGTAATGTGAGGTTTCCAGGTTAACCGACGGTCAAAGAGAAGGCCTAGAAACCTGACTGTATCACGTTCGGGGATACGGGAGCCATAGAGATACAAAGGATGATCGGAGATAACAGAGCGTCTAGTGAAAGTAATTTGGTGAGTTTTGGTACTTGAAAATTTAAACCCATGTGTGGTGGCCCAAGTGGAAACACGGTCGACCGCATGCTGGAGAGAAACTGCAATAAGGTGACAGTCAGCGCCTGCACAAGCAATAGCGAAGTCATCAACATAGAGTGATGACCAAATATTGGGTGGAAGAACAGAGGCCAAATCATTTATAGCAAGGAGAAAAAGTGTTGTGCTTAGAACACATCCCTGAGGGACACCTTCAGCTTGGACGAAGTCCGGGGAAAGAACATTATTGACTCGAACACGGAAATGTCTGTCAGTTAAAAAGTTCTTAAGGAAGGATGGTAGATTGCCTCGGAGGCCTAAGGAATGGGCCTGGGCCAAAATATTATACCTCCAAGTTGTGTCATATGCCTTCTCAAGGTCAAAAAATATGGCAATAACTGAGTGATTATTCGCAAAGGCATTACGAACATACGTATCCAAGCGTAGTAAGGGGTCTATGGTAGAACGACCCTTACGAAAGCCATATTGACTAGCGGAGAGACTGTTGTGAGTCTCTAAATACCACATTAAACGTCAATTTACGAGGCGTTCCATCACTTTGCAAACTGCACTTGTAAGAGCGATGGGGCGATAGTGGGAGGCATCATGTCCTGTAGTACCCAGTTTGCGGAAAGGGAGAACAATGGCAGATTTCCACAGCTGGGGAAGAACTCCTTGTGCCCAAATAAGATTGAAGAGGTGTAAGAGGACTACAAGGGCTGACCGATGTAAATGTTGTAACATACGAATATGAATGTCATCAGGCCCAGCTGCCGATGATCGGCAAGCTGAGAGCGTTGCCTCCAGTTCTTGAAGTGTAAAAGGCACATTATACTGTTCTTCTCCGAGAGAAGAAAAGTCCAAGGGTACTAACTCTCTGGCAGACTTTGAGGAAAGAAACGAGGGGCATAGATGGAGCCCTCGGGAAATACGGACCAGATGTGTGCCAAGTTCAATGGCAACGTCGAGAGGGTTTGCTATATCAACACCAGTGACCCGTAGAACAGGAGCCGGGTCAGGAGAGTATTTACCACTCAATTTCCTCACTTTTTTCCAGACTGCACTCATAGAAGAAGCAGAGGTGATGGTGGAAACATAGTCTCGCCAACAAGTGCGTTTAGCTTCACGGATGACTCGGCGAGCGATCGCACGCTTCTGCTTAAAATCAGCAAGTCTCTCAGCGGTTCTATTGTACCGGTACCTGCCCCATGCAGCACGTTTCAAACGTACTGCACGAGCACAAGCAGGAGACCACCAAGGCACGCACTTCTGAGAATGCCTGCCTGAGGTGTGGGGTATAGAATGAGAAGCTGCGGTATAAACTGATGTCGAGAAGATGTGTAGGAGCTCGTCAATGGAGGATGAAGAAGGAACCTCACTAAAAGCAGTGAGGTGTGAGTAAAGATCCCAATTTGCCCGATCAAATTGCCAGCGAGGCCTACGGGAAGGTGGTGAATAGGAAGGAGAAGTAAGAATGATCGGAAAATGATCGCTGTCATGTAAGTCTGGTAGAACAGACCAGGTGAAGTCTAGTGCAGTGGAGGAAGAGCAGACTGATAGATCGATGCAAGAGAGAGTATGAGTACGAGGATCAAAATGGGTGGGAGTACCCGTATTTAAAACATGGAGGGGGTGAGAGGCAAGAAAAGCCTCCAACTGAATGCCACGTGAGTCACAATGAGACCCCCCCCAGAGGAAATGGTGGGCATTAAAATCACCAAGTAACAGAAGTGGTGGTGGTAAGGATGAAACAAGAAAGGCAAAGTCTGGGATAGAAAATGCTCGAGAAGGAGAGAGATATAAAGAACATATTGTAAACCACTTATTCAAGTGGATACGGGCTGCAGTGTAATGCAGCGAGGTATGGACAAATAGTTGACAGTACGGAATATCATTGCGTAGAAGAAGGGCACTTTCATTAAAGGTCCCATCTGAGAAAGGATCCGAAGAATACAATAAATTATAGCCTGAGATAGGTTGGAAAACAGCCGAGTGTAATTTTGGTTCTTGTAAGCAAGCACCAACAGGGGAAAACCTGGAAAGCAACATCTGAAGCTCACCCCGATTACCCCTGAGGCCGCGGATATTCCACTGTAAATAGGCCATGATTGGCGATGAAGAAAATATCAGGAATCTGTAGGTAAAGGCACCTACGGACTAGAGGGGTTAGAAAAGTCAACGTGTGGTGGCATTGGAAGATGTTCAAGTAGCGAAGGAACGGAGCGTTGCGAAGAATGGGGTTGTGAAGATGGAGGAGAGGGAAGAGAAGGAACAGGAAGTGAATCAGTGTCCATTGAAGGTTTAGTCTCTGCAATATATTCTGAAATGGCTTCAAGTGTTTCTGAATTCAAAGATGTATGGGAAACCATATTGGAGATAGGAGGAGGAGGGTGAGTAAAGATTGGGACAGTAATGGACTGTACCAAAGTAGAGGGGGAGGGAAAAGTGTAAGGGACTGGAGATGAAGTGTGGGGGGGGACAGAAGAGGTAGAAACCTGGGAGGTGACAGAAGAGGGAGAAACTTGGGAGGGGACGGGGGTGGAAGGCATAGTACGAGGAGGAGGGTGAATCTCCACACTTGTAATAGAGCCAGAGAGAGGGGAAGAACTAGGTACAGAGACTGGAAAGGTAACGTGTGGAGGTGGAAGAAGGGAAGGAAGGGGCAAAGAAGATTTGAGCAATGTGGATTTTTTGGACTTCTGAGTAGAGGGGCGATTGGTATTAGGTGTCGTACGAGGTCTTGTCGATACTGGGGCTTGTGAGGAAGGACGCGAAGATGTGAGAACAGACTGAGTTGTAGTCGGGACGTCAGAGCCAAGGACAGCAAAAGGATTAGATGCCGTAATGGCTATGGGAGGGGTAACAACAGAGGAGGCTGCAGAAGATGGGACCCCAGAAGTGGGGGGATGTTTGGAAACACGAGAATAAGAAACACGGGGTAGTCTCCCTTGGAGGCGGAGATGAGTAACTGCCATAGCATAAGGGAGACCTTCTGCCTCTTTGAGGCAACGGATTTCACGTTCATTTAAGTAGACCTGGCAACGGCGGGAGTACGAAGGGTGAGCTTCATTACAATTAAGGCAAGATGGAGGTTGACTGCAAGATGTATTAGAATGGTTGTCGGCACCACAGACTGGGCATTCGGCCATAGATCTGCAATATTTCGCTGGGTGACCAAAACGCCAGCAATTTCTACATTGTTGCGGTGTAGGTATCACCTTTCGAACTTGTAACCGATGTCCCGCGACATATACAGAGGACGGGAGTTCTCGGCTGTCAAAAGTTAAACGAGCCACATTGCAAGGGTAACGTCTCCGCCCCCGGGCAGGAAGGACATAAGTGTCTACTTTGAGGATTGGGAGATCCTGGAGTTCCAGCTGTTCAAAAATGTCATTGCCACATGACTGGAAATTCTGTTGGACTATGGTATGGGGCAGAATGACAGTACCACTACAAGAATTGAGAGAAAGATGTTTTTCAATAGTGATAGGAGTAGTATCGATATTCGAAAGGAGAGAAAGATCATGAGCTTGGGTAGCATTCTGGACAGTGACGATGCGCGTACCGCTCTTGAGAGCGTGAAATGAAATATCTCTGCCAACATGACGCAGGAGCGCTTTGGCAATACTATGGTCAGAAAGGTAGGCAGAAGAAGAAGTTGGTCTTAAAGTAAAGAATTTAGTCCATTGTGTGGTCCGAAACTGAGCGTGGAGAGGGAGTGCTTGACGTGTCGGTCGTTTCCGAGTAGAATGGGAAGGTAACGACGGAGCATCATCAGGAGATTGACGTTGGCGTTTAGGAGTAGGACCGGAGTTGGTCCGGCATGAAATGGGTGGGCGATTCGAAAATTGCCGTACCGTAGAGGGAGAAGCCGGAAGCATAGTCAAAGGAGAGCGGAGTTCAGACAAATCGAAGGAGTCAGTCGAAGCCCCGGTACCTGAAGCGGGTGAGGAAACAGCACCAGCAAGAGGTACAGGGGCATCAGGAGTGTCCGAAGAGTGGTCTAAACACAAGGCAGGGTCAGAATGGGGTGCGGTATCAAGAAGGGGCCCGGGGGTAGTGGTTTCATGGACTAGGGCTGCCATGGTTAGGTTACTCCTTTGCTTTTTGTTTTTAAGAAAAAAAAAGAAAGAAGAAAAGAAAATAAAAACAAAAAAAAGAATAAAAAAAGGGGGGAGCGGGGAGGAATAGTTCCCAGGAGGAATGAAAGGGCCGGAAATCTCCCTCCGCGCCCAAGAGGACTCGACACCGCTAGTAGCGCAGATGCAGCATGGAACCCGTGCCATACCCTACCCTTCATGCCAGTAAACCAGCAATCCGGGATAGCAACCTCACATCTGCCGAGCTACCTCGGTGGACAAAAGAGAGGGCGGCCGGATATCCGCCACAAAGCATACCTCCTTCAGCCACCACCCCCGGAATCCGAAAGGTGGCTTCCAGAGATACACCCGTCGCCCAAAAGACACCCAAAGCTACTCCGGGATACCGGAGAGGGATCGGGACATCCCTAGGCAATCCAGATTCCACGGCAAACTACGCCACCGCCAAGAAACCTCAACGGAATGGGATCGACCCCGGTGTCCTTTCCCCTACCTAGGAACTAGCGCGCCTGTGGGAGAAATCACGAAGGCTAAAAAGAGGAAGGGCAAAAGGGAGGGGTGAGGAGGAGGAGGAGGAATGGAAAAAGGGGAGGATGGGGAGGATGGGATAGGGGAGGGGAGAATGGGGGGTAATTAGGTTCGGTCTGAGGAAGAAGACCGACAGGGCTAATTCCTCAGACCAAGAGCCTCTTCACCACGCCAAGGAGCCCCCCTTGAAGAGGATTATTATCAAAGAAAGTGTTAAACTGACAAAGGTCATACAGCACTGCGTGGTAAAGATGGAATATGTGAAGATCAGAGACCAGTGAGGGTTAGGAATATGCAAGAAGCAGAGCCAGTAAGGGAAGTGAGATTATTATAATAATCAAGGTGGAAGCGCTAAACCCATAGGATTATACAGTGCTTGTGGGGGAGATATGGAAGGTATTCAGGCTTAATTCAGGGAACTGGAGCACAGATCCAATTCCCTAGATTGAGCCCCCATCACCAGCATCAAGGAACCTTCCTTGAAGAGGTAGTGAGGAGAACCAAAGGAAAAAGTATAATCAAATTAGGTGTAATAAAGCTGTCACTGAAAAAAAAAAGTCAGCGAGTTTTTCAATGGGCAACTGAGAACAATATATGTTCAATGAAGACAAATTCCAACTACTCCATTATGGAAAACTGGAGGAAATAATAACTAGGACTAAGTATACTACAAACTCCAATCACACAATAGAGCAGAAAAGTAATGTGAAGGACCTGGGTGTGGTAATGTCTGAAGACCTCACCTTCAAGGACCGCAACAATGCCACTATCACATCTGCTAGGAAACTGACAGGATGGATAATGAGAATATTCAGGACAAGAGATGCTAAGCCAATGATGATCCTTTTTAAATCACTTATTCTCTCTAGGCTGGAATACTGCTGCATATTAACATCCCCATTCAAGGCAGGTGAAACTGCAGAACTAGAGAATGTACAGAGAACCTTTACTGCACGTATAAGTTCCATCAAACACCTTAACTACTGGGAGCGCCTGGAAGCATTTGACTTGTACTCACTAGAGCGCAGGCGAGAGAGAGATATCATAATCTACACTTGGAAGATTCTGGAGGGACTGATCCCTAATATGCACACAGCAATCACCCCATATGAAAGCAAAAGACTTGGCTAGTGATGCAACATATCCCCAGTGAAAAGTAGGGGCGTCACTGGTACACTACGAGAAAACGCAATAAGTGTCCGGGGCCGAAGACTGTTCAACAGCCTCCCACCAGCAATAAGGGGCATTACGGGAAGACCCCTGGTCGTCTTCAAGAGGGAACTGGACAGATACCTAAAGACGGTGCCAGATCAACCGGGCTGTGGTTCATACGTTGGATTGCGTGCGGCCAGCAGTAACAGCCTCGTTGATCAGGCCCTGATTCACTGGGAGGCCTGGTCGTGGACTGGGCCGTGGGGGCGCTGATCCCCGGAATGCCCTCCAGGTAGGTAGGGTGTGTGTGTCATCAAAGGTGGTGTTGTCAGTATGCATCTTCTAATAACTATTAATATTCAGTGTTTTCTGTGAAGATAGTCATTTTAAAACTATCAAAAGTTTGGAGGGACATCTAAATCCAATGGTTTAGTGCTTTATTTGATGATAATAATAACTGCTAAACCCAAAAGGGTCATATGGTACTGACCCTGTATTAAAATAATTTTTTTCATGGGAAAGTGTTAAACCCTATAAAGGGTTGTAGAGTACCTGGGAAATGCTGAGTAATAAAGTTTGATCAAAGGAATAGGAGTGTGACTAGTTCCTTGTAATAAGAGCACTTCATCAAGGCCCTAACCTTGACAGGACATTAAAGTAAAGACACCTTAAAGGTCAATTTTCATTCACTAAAACTGGATCTTAGTACAAAAACCCCCTTAGGGAGATTCCTTGATACCAGTAAGGGGGTTTATAATCTAAAGAACTGGAAATTACTTCCCCTGCCTTGGATCAAACTTGTCTCCTATTATGTTAGGCATTATATGATGCCTTATTATTATTATTATAATCAAAAAGAAGCGCTAAGCCACAAGGACTATACAGCGCTGCAGGGCAGGAAGGAAGCGAGGGCATCAGGTGGCAAAAGGGAGATGGATGAGCAACAGGTTACGGATAACAGCGGGGCAGTGGATGGTGAAAGGGTAAAGGGCAGCAAGAGACTGAACCAGAAAGGGCTGAGGGGAGTGCGAAAAGTATCATCAGAGTTTGTGGAGTAAATCAGTCGTTGTCAAGAAGTCAATGAGAGAGTCAGGATTAAAGGAGGGTCCATCAGCAAGAAGGGAAGGTAAAGAGAGAGTAGGAGAACGAAGACGACGTTGGAGGTAAATTCTGCGTGCTCGTTGATAGAGAGGGCAGTCTAACAGAATGTGGCTAATCGATACTGGAACTTGACACTGCTCACAGAGAGGAACAGGGTGCCTCTCCATGAGATACCCATGAGTAAGACGAGTGTGGCCAATGCGAAGGCGGGAGAGAGTGGTCTCCCAACCTCGGCACTGATGACAAGAAGACGGCCAGTAACCTATGCTCGGTTTAATAGAATGAAGTTTGTTACCGAGCAGAGTTGACCAACGTTGTTGCCAACGGGTGCGAAGGTGGGTAGCTATTGCAGCAAAATAGTCCAGAAATGGAACACCTCGATAGGAAATTGGTAGGTCATATACTGCTGACCGCGCAGCAGTGTCTGCCTGTTCATTGCCCTGTACGTCGACATGACCAGGGACCCAACAAAAAACAATATCTTTATGTTTGGTAGAGATACGGCGTAGCCAAAGTTGGATACGGAGAACTAGGGGATGAGATGTATCAAATTTTCGTATAGCCTGTAGAGCACTAAGGGAGTCTGAGACTACTACAAATGATGACACAGGCATAGATGCGATACGAATAAGTGCTGCAAGAATGGCATACAGTTCAGCAGTAAAAATGCTAGCTAAAGATAGTAAATGCCCTCGTACGACGCTGTCCGGAAACACTGCTGCGAATCCGACGCCGTCTGAAGACTTAGAGCCATCTGTGTACACAGCGGTGGCATGAGAATGAGAGTGGAAGTGATCAAGAAAAAGAGAGCGGGAAGCCACCGTAGGCAGTTGAGCTTTCGAGCAAGGGAGTGAGAAAGAACAGACCCGAACAGCTGGAACTTCCCAGGGGGGTAGGGAAAAGTGAGATGCTACATGAACATATAAAGGTGGTAACTGAAGGGAAGACAAGAGTGAAAGTAGGCGAAGAGAAAAGGGACGGAGCAAACAGGGGCGGCGAACGAATAAAGAATGTCTACTAATATCGGTGACCATTCTATAAATGGAAGGATTGTGTAGATCGTGAGAGCGTACATAGTAACGAAGGCAATGGGCATCACGGCGATCAGACAAGGATGGAACATTTGCTTCTGTATAGAGGCTCTCAACAGGGGAAGAGCGAAAAGCACCAAGGCACAAACGTAAGCCTTGGTGATGGATAGAGTTAAGGCTAGAGAGAGTAGCAGGAGAGGCCGCGGAATAAATCTGGTCACCATAATCGAGTTTCGATAAAACGAGGGCTGAATGTAGGCGAAGCAGAGTACGACGATCAGCTCCCCAGGAAAGATGAGCAAGGGTTTTAAGAAGGTTTAGCCGGCTGTGACAAGTTGCCTTCAGAGAGGTAATGTGAGGTTTCCAGGTTAACCGACGGTCAAAGAGAAGGCCTAGAAACCTGACTGTATCACGTTCGGGGATACGGGAGCCATAGAGATACAAAGGATGATCGGAGATAACAGAGCGTCTAGTGAAAGTAATTTGGTGAGTTTTGGTACTTGAAAATTTAAACCCATGTGTGGTGGCCCAAGTGGAAACACGGTCGACCGCATGCTGGAGAGAAACTGCAATAAGGTGACAGTCAGCGCCTGCACAAGCAATAGCGAAGTCATCAACATAGAGTGATGACCAAATATTGGGTGGAAGAACAGAGGCCAAATCATTTATAGCAAGGAGAAAAAGTGTTGTGCTTAGAACACATCCCTGAGGGACACCTTCAGCTTGGACGAAGTCCGGGGAAAGAACATTATTGACTCGAACACGGAAATGTCTGTCAGTTAAAAAGTTCTTAAGGAAGGATGGTAGATTGCCTCGGAGGCCTAAGGAATGGGCCTGGGCCAAAATATTATACCTCCAAGTTGTGTCATATGCCTTCTCAAGGTCAAAAAATATGGCAATAACTGAGTGATTATTCGCAAAGGCATTACGAACATACGTATCCAAGCGTAGTAAGGGGTCTATGGTAGAACGACCCTTACGAAAGCCATATTGACTAGCGGAGAGACTGTTGTGAGTCTCTAAATACCACATTAAACGTCGATTTACGAGGCGTTCCATCACTTTGCAAACTGCACTTGTAAGAGCGATGGGGCGATAGTGGGAGGCATCATGTCCTGTAGTACCCAGTTTGCGGAAAGGGAGAACAATGGCAGATTTCCACAGCTGGGGAAGAACTCCTTGTGCCCAAATAAGATTGAAGAGGTGTAAGAGGACTACAAGGGCTGACCGATGTAAATGTTGTAACATACGAATATGAATGTCATCAGGCCCAGCTGCCGATGATCGGCAAGCTGAGAGCGTTGCCTCCAGTTCTTGAAGTGTAAAAGGCACATTATACTGTTCTTCTCCGAGAGAAGAAAAGTCCAAGGGTACTAACTCTCTGGCAGACTTTGAGGAAAGAAACGAGGGGCATAGATGGAGCCCTCGGGAAATACGGACCAGATGTGTGCCAAGTTCAATGGCAACGTCGAGAGGGTTTGCTATATCAACACCAGTGACCCGTAGAACAGGAGCCGGGTCAGGAGAGTATTTACCACTCAATTTCCTCACTTTTTTCCAGACTGCACTCATAGAAGAAGCAGAGGTGATGGTGGAAACATAGTCTCGCCAACAAGTGCGTTTAGCTTCACGGATGACTCGGCGAGCGATCGCACGCTTCTGCTTAAAATCAGCAAGTCTCTCAGCGGTTCTATTGTACCGGTACCTGCCCCATGCAGCACGTTTCAAACGTACTGCACGAGCACAAGCAGGAGACCACCAAGGCACGCACTTCTGAGAATGCCTGCCTGAGGTGTGGGGTATAGAATGAGAAGCTGCGGTATAAACTGATGTCGAGAAGATGTGTAGGAGCTCGTCAATGGAGGATGAAGAAGGAACCTCACTAAAAGCAGTGAGGTGTGAGTAAAGATCCCAATTTGCCCGATCAAATTGCCAGCGAGGCCTACGGGAAGGTGGTGAATAGGAAGGAGAAGTAAGAATGATCGGAAAATGATCGCTGTCATGTAAGTCTGGTAGAACAGACCAGGTGAAGTCTAGTGCAGTGGAGGAAGAGCAGACTGATAGATCGATGCAAGAGAGAGTATGAGTACGAGGATCAAAATGGGTGGGAGTACCCGTATTTAAAACATGGAGGGGGTGAGAGGCAAGAAAAGCCTCCAACTGAATGCCACGTGAGTCACAATGAGACCCCCCCCAGAGGAAATGGTGGGCATTAAAATCACCAAGTAACAGAAGTGGTGGTGGTAAGGATGAAACAAGAAAGGCAAAGTCTGGGATAGAAAATGCTCGAGAAGGAGAGAGATATAAAGAACATATTGTAAACCACTTATTCAAGTGGATACGGGCTGCAGTGTAATGCAGCGAGGTATGGACAAATAGTTGACAGTACGGAATATCATTGCGTAGAAGAAGGGCACTTTCATTAAAGGTCCCATCTGAGAAAGGATCCGAAGAATACAATAAATTATAGCCTGAGATAGGTTGGAAAACAGCCGAGTGTAATTTTGGTTCTTGTAAGCAAGCACCAACAGGGGAAAACCTGGAAAGCAACATCTGAAGCTCACCCCGATTACCCCTGAGGCCGCGGATATTCCACTGTAAATAGGCCATGATTGGCGATGAAGAAAATATCAGGAATCTGTAGGTAAAGGCACCTACGGACTAGAGGGGTTAGAAAAGTCAACGTGTGGTGGCATTGGAAGATGTTCAAGTAGCGAAGGAACGGAGCGTTGCGAAGAATGGGGTTGTGAAGATGGAGGAGAGGGAAGAGAAGGAACAGGAAGTGAATCAGTGTCCATTGAAGGTTTAGTCTCTGCAATATATTCTGAAATGGCTTCAAGTGTTTCTGAATTCAAAGATGTATGGGAAACCATATTGGAGATAGGAGGAGGAGGGTGAGTAAAGATTGGGACAGTAATGGACTGTACCAAAGTAGAGGGGGAGGGAAAAGTGTAAGGGACTGGAGATGAAGTGTGGGGGGGGACAGAAGAGGTAGAAACCTGGGAGGTGACAGAAGAGGGAGAAACTTGGGAGGGGACGGGGGTGGAAGGCATAGTACGAGGAGGAGGGTGAATCTCCACACTTGTAATAGAGCCAGAGAGAGGGGAAGAACTAGGTACAGAGACTGGAAAGGTAACGTGTGGAGGTGGAAGAAGGGAAGGAAGGGGCAAAGAAGATTTGAGCAATGTGGATTTTTTGGACTTCTGAGTAGAGGGGCGATTGGTATTAGGTGTCGTACGAGGTCTTGTCGATACTGGGGCTTGTGAGGAAGGACGCGAAGATGTGAGAACAGACTGAGTTGTAGTCGGGACGTCAGAGCCAAGGACAGCAAAAGGATTAGATGCCGTAATGGCTATGGGAGGGGTAACAACAGAGGAGGCTGCAGAAGATGGGACCCCAGAAGTGGGGGGATGTTTGGAAACACGAGAATAAGAAACACGGGGTAGTCTCCCTTGGAGGCGGAGATGAGTAACTGCCATAGCATAAGGGAGACCTTCTGCCTCTTTGAGGCAACGGATTTCACGTTCATTTAAGTAGACCTGGCAACGGCGGGAGTACGAAGGGTGAGCTTCATTACAATTAAGGCAAGATGGAGGTTGACTGCAAGATGTATTAGAATGGTTGTCGGCACCACAGACTGGGCATTCGGCCATAGATCTGCAATATTTCGCTGGGTGACCAAAACGCCAGCAATTTCTACATTGTTGCGGTGTAGGTATCACCTTTCGAACTTGTAACCGATGTCCCGCGACATATACAGAGGACGGGAGTTCTCGGCTGTCAAAAGTTAAACGAGCCACATTGCAAGGGTAACGTCTCCGCCCCCGGGCAGGAAGGACATAAGTGTCTACTTTGAGGATTGGGAGATCCTGGAGTTCCAGCTGTTCAAAAATGTCATTGCCACATGACTGGAAATTCTGTTGGACTATGGTATGGGGCAGAATGACAGTACCACTACAAGAATTGAGAGAAAGATGTTTTTCAATAGTGATAGGAGTAGTATCGATATTCGAAAGGAGAGAAAGATCATGAGCTTGGGTAGCATTCTGGACAGTGACGATGCGCGTACCGCTCTTGAGAGCGTGAAATGAAATATCTCTGCCAACATGACGCAGGAGCGCTTTGGCAATACTATGGTCAGAAAGGTAGGCAGAAGAAGAAGTTGGTCTTAAAGTAAAGAATTTAGTCCATTGTGTGGTCCGAAACTGAGCGTGGAGAGGGAGTGCTTGACGTGTCGGTCGTTTCCGAGTAGAATGGGAAGGTAACGACGGAGCATCATCAGGAGATTGACGTTGGCGTTTAGGAGTAGGACCGGAGTTGGTCCGGCATGAAATGGGTGGGCGATTCGAAAATTGCCGTACCGTAGAGGGAGAAGCCGGAAGCATAGTCAAAGGAGAGCGGAGTTCAGACAAATCGAAGGAGTCAGTCGAAGCCCCGGTACCTGAAGCGGGTGAGGAAACAGCACCAGCAAGAGGTACAGGGGCATCAGGAGTGTCCGAAGAGTGGTCTAAACACAAGGCAGGGTCAGAATGGGGTGCGGTATCAAGAAGGGGCCCGGGGGTAGTGGTTTCATGGACTAGGGCTGCCATGGTTAGGTTACTCCTTTGCTTTTTGTTTTTAAGAAAAAAAAAGAAAGAAGAAAAGAAAATAAAAACAAAAAAAAGAATAAAAAAAGGGGGGAGCGGGGAGGAATAGTTCCCAGGAGGAATGAAAGGGCCGGAAATCTCCCTCCGCGCCCAAGAGGACTCGACACCGCTAGTAGCGCAGATGCAGCATGGAACCCGTGCCATACCCTACCCTTCATGCCAGTAAACCAGCAATCCGGGATAGCAACCTCACATCTGCCGAGCTACCTCGGTGGACAAAAGAGAGGGCGGCCGGATATCCGCCACAAAGCATACCTCCTTCAGCCACCACCCCCGGAATCCGAAAGGTGGCTTCCAGAGATACACCCGTCGCCCAAAAGACACCCAAAGCTACTCCGGGATACCGGAGAGGGATCGGGACATCCCTAGGCAATCCAGATTCCACGGCAAACTACGCCACCGCCAAGAAACCTCAACGGAATGGGATCGACCCCGGTGTCCTTTCCCCTACCTAGGAACTAGCGCGCCTGTGGGAGAAATCACGAAGGCTAAAAAGAGGAAGGGCAAAAGGGAGGGGTGAGGAGGAGGAGGAGGAATGGAAAAAGGGGAGGATGGGGAGGATGGGATAGGGGAGGGGAGAATGGGGGGTAATTAGGTTCGGTCTGAGGAAGAAGACCGACAGGGCTAATTCCTCAGACCAAGAGCCTCTTCACCACGCCAAGGAGCCCCCCTTGAAGAGGATTATTATCAAAGAAAGTGTTAAACTGACAAAGGTCATACAGCACTGCGTGGTAAAGATGGAATATGTGAAGATCAGAGACCAGTGAGGGTTAGGAATATGCAAGAAGCAGAGCCAGTAAGGGAAGTGAGATTATTATAATAATCAAGGTGGAAGCGCTAAACCCATAGGATTATACAGTGCTTGTGGGGGAGATATGGAAGGTATTCAGGCTTAATTCAGGGAACTGGAGCACAGATCCAATTCCCTAGATTGAGCCCCCATCACCAGCATCAAGGAACCTTCCTTGAAGAGGTAGTGAGGAGAACCAAAGGAAAAAGTATAATCAAATTAGGTGTAATAAAGCTGTCACTGAAAAAAAAAAGTCAGCGAGTTTTTCAATGGGCAACTGAGAACAATATATGTTCAATGAAGACAAATTCCAACTACTCCATTATGGAAAACTGGAGGAAATAATAACTAGGACTAAGTATACTACAAACTCCAATCACACAATAGAGCAGAAAAGTAATGTGAAGGACCTGGGTGTGGTAATGTCTGAAGACCTCACCTTCAAGGACCGCAACAATGCCACTATCACATCTGCTAGGAAACTGACAGGATGGATAATGAGAATATTCAGGACAAGAGATGCTAAGCCAATGATGATCCTTTTTAAATCACTTATTCTCTCTAGGCTGGAATACTGCTGCATATTAACATCCCCATTCAAGGCAGGTGAAACTGCAGAACTAGAGAATGTACAGAGAACCTTTACTGCACGTATAAGTTCCATCAAACACCTTAACTACTGGGAGCGCCTGGAAGCATTTGACTTGTACTCACTAGAGCGCAGGCGAGAGAGAGATATCATAATCTACACTTGGAAGATTCTGGAGGGACTGATCCCTAATATGCACACAGCAATCACCCCATATGAAAGCAAAAGACTTGGCTAGTGATGCAACATATCCCCAGTGAAAAGTAGGGGCGTCACTGGTACACTACGAGAAAACGCAATAAGTGTCCGGGGCCGAAGACTGTTCAACAGCCTCCCACCAGCAATAAGGGGCATTACGGGAAGACCCCTGGTCGTCTTCAAGAGGGAACTGGACAGATACCTAAAGACGGTGCCAGATCAACCGGGCTGTGGTTCGTACGTTGGATTGCGTGCGGCCAGCAGTAACAGCCTCGTTGATCAGGCCCTGATTCACTGGGAGGCCTGGTCGTGGACTGGGCCGTGGGGGCGCTGATCCCCGGAATGCCCTCCAGGTAGGTAGGGTGTGTGTGTCATCAAAGGTGGTGTTGTCAGTATGCATCTTCTAATAACTATTAATATTCAGTGTTTTCTGTGAAGATAGTCATTTTAAAACTATCAAAAGTTTGGAGGGACATCTAAATCCAATGGTTTAGTGCTTTATTTGATGATAATAATAACTGCTAAACCCAAAAGGGTCATATGGTACTGACCCTGTATTAAAATAATTTTTTTCATGGGAAAGTGTTAAACCCTATAAAGGGTTGTAGAGTACCTGGGAAATGCTGAGTAATAAAGTTTGATCAAAGGAATAGGAGTGTGACTAGTTCCTTGTAATAAGAGCACTTCATCAAGGCCCTAACCTTGACAGGACATTAAAGTAAAGACACCTTAAAGGTCAATTTTCATTCACTAAAACTGGATCTTAGTACAAAAACCCCCTTAGGGAGATTCCTTGATACCAGTAAGGGGGTTTATAATCTAAAGAACTGGAAATTACTTCCCCTGCCTTGGATCAAACTTGTCTCCTATTATGTTAGGCATTATATGATGCCTTAGTGATGTACTCGTTTACTGACGACTTGAACTCATGACGGCCTCTCTGACCAGTATGCATACCTTAATGATGTATATTAGAGCTGATTTCCTCTATTCTGTTTATTACACTATACAGCACAATATGGTATAAACATTTAAAAATACTATACCAGAAATGTTATAAATGGTGCAAAGGTGACATTAAAACAATATCAAAGATGGTCGACACAAACTACCATTATAGTATGTTCCTTACTTAGCGACGAATTCATTTACCGAGGTGGTCTTAGGAATGGAACTCCATCGTTATGTGAGGAGAGGCTGTATTGGATGGACAGTCCTTGAAGAGATGCCAATCATTTCTCCATGTGGTATTTAAGAACAAGTCACATGTCCAATACGTAAGCACGAGGGTGCAGTCTCCCTAACCCGACAACAGAGGGTAGACGATAACCATAATTGTAAATGTGGCTTGATAAAAAACAATTGGACGTGGTCCAAAGCTGACCATTGCTGTTGCAAACAGGTGGTGAGAGAGCACTGATAAATAGTCTTGAGTAAAGAATACCCTTATGGGAAACCAGATCTTGCATAGCTGACTGAACAGATGAGTCTATATGTTCATTGCTCTGAACACTGGCATGTCCAGGGACCCAGCAAAGCATGACTTCTTTGCACTTCATAGAAATGCAACTTAATCAAAGCTGTATTCGATGATGGGATGAGGAGAATTGAATCTATGGATACGTTGTAATACACTTTGGGATGAATGAATAACAAGGCGGATGCGGTCGCAATGTGGAAGATTGCATACACTAACTCTGCTGTGAAAATACTAGCCAATTGTAATAAATGACCTCCAATGACTTGTTCAGGAAAAACAGCTGTATACCAAACACCTTCATGGGATTTGAATCATCAGTATACATTGCAATAGCATGAGAGTGACACTGGAAGTGATCAAATGAACAGTAATTAACTTGCAAAGTTTAGTTCTTCATCCTTCTACCAGCAGGCTCTGTACCATAAAGCACAGGAGGTCCTTGATTAAAGTTGCTATGAATATAGTAATTTTTAAGGTGGTCAGTTTTGCCTTTGGCACCATTGTATTTACCCAAATAATTTACCTTCTTGCTATTTAGGGGCAATTGTCATAGTATCTAATCTTTTCTCATAAAGAAATAGTAGTGCCTATGCAAATCCTAGATAAAATAAAGATTTAATAAATTTCAATACTGTATTAATTTCATTCTGAAGAGAAATGCCAAACAATATTGGTTTAGGTGAAAAATTTTCACACTGAAGGTGTATTGGGCCTCTCTTAAAAATGAAACTCACAAATCAACAGTCATCAGTGACTCTGGTAACCAAGATATTATTAATCAAGCACAGAGAATAGTGCATGCATTATACACACAAAATAAATCATTATCTTTGATGAGAAAATTATCATACTTTCTCGATGAAAGTTAAACATGGCAATTATTATTATAATCAAGGGGGAAGCGCTAAACCCGGAGGATTATACAACGCCTGGGGGGGGATGTGGAAGGCATTCAGGCTTAATTCGGGGAACTGGAGCACAGATCCAATTCCCTAAATCAAGAGCCCCTCACCAACATCAAGGAACCTTCCTTGAGGGGTAAACATGGCAAGATATACTAAACAATGGAGTAAAATCTGGTAATGTATATTAAGTGGTACAAAATGAGCAATATTGGCCCCTTTTGAAGGTATGTAATCAATAAAACTGACAAATTAACAGATTCAGCACATAACCAATCTGAGGTGACATTTTAATAAATACTGACATTCTAGAACAGTATAAAAAAAAAAACTGACTCCATGAGCACCAAACTATCTGTACCAACATTTGACTAAATTAGTTACAATGACTTATGGTTTTTACCTGCAATGAACAAGGCTATCTTTTTTTTTTTTAAATAATGGTAAATCCCAAAATTTTATAAGGGTTAGTGGTCCCTTTTGTGAGATAATCAAATATTATATTTCAGGGGGAATTCTTAACCCATAAGTGTGTTGCAGCACCTGGGGAATGGGAGAGGTAGAGGCAATCATGTTTGATCCAAAGAAGCAAAAAGTAGCTCCAATTTCTTTGATCAAAAGCCCTTCACTAGCTTCAAGGCACCTCAACCCCCTTGTGTATAGTGGTAAGTCTCTCTCATAACTGACAAAGATGAAGAAGACCAAGTGTTGATAAATTAAAAACAACCTATTGATTTTATACATAGATAATAACCCTGCCAACAAACAGGACTGGGAAACAGTAATGGGTAACTGCTGCACATGTATGCTCATTGCTTTAAACACTGGCATGACTAAGGATCCAGAAAAAGATACAAGAATTTTTTGGTGCTTATTGAGAATGCAACAAAGCCAACATTGATTGTGGATCACCTGCATCTTGAGCATCAAACTACAAAAAATTAAGTAGACATGGTAGCAATATGGATGTTGGCAGCAAGGAGGGCATATATCTCTGCAGTGAAAATTAATAACACATTGTAACTGCCCATGAAATATACAACTAGGAAAGATGGCATCATATCTTCCTTTAGCAAAGGATTTGGAGACAAAAGTTTAGGCAGCAGTACAATCAGTGTGAGAATTGAAATGAACAAGATTGTGAGTATGTAGTAGGTTGGTAGACAGCAACCGCCCAGGGAGGTACTACCGTCCTGCCAAGTGAGTGTAAAACGAAAGCCTGTAATTGTTTTACATGATGGTAGGATTGCTGGTGTCTTTTGTCTGTCTCATAAATATGCAAGATTACAGGTACGTCTTGCTACTTCTACTTACACTTAGGTCACACTACACATACATGTACACGTTTATTTATACACACTCATCTGAGTTTTCTTTGATTTTATCTTAATAGTTCTTGGTCTTATTACTTTTCCTTTTATATCCATGGGGAAGTGGAATAAGAATCTTTCCTCCGTAAGCCATGCGTGTTGTAAAAGTCAACTAAAATGCCGGGAACAATGGGCTAGTAACCCCTTTTCCTCTAAAGATTACTAAAAAGAATAAGAAAAAGAAAATTGTCAAAGTGGGAAGTCTGAATGTGCGTGGATGTTGTGCAAATGATAAGAAAGAGATGATTGTGGATGTTATGAATGAGAAGAAACTGGATGTCCTGGCTTTAAGTGAAACAAAGCTGAAGGGGGTGGGAGAGTTTCAATGGAGAGGAATAAATGGGATTAGGTCAGGGGTTTCAAATAGAGTTAGAGCTAAAGAAGGAGTAGCAATAATGTTGAAGGATAAGCTATGGCAGGAAAAGAGGGACTACAAATGTATAAATTCAAGGATTATGTGGAGTAAAATAAAGATTGGATGTGAAAAGTGGGTTATAGTAAGCGTGTATGCACCTGGAGAAGAGAGAAGTGTAGAGGAGAGAGAGATTCTGGGAAATGTTGAGTGAATGCGTGGGGAGTTTTGAATCAAGTGTGAGAGTAATGGTGGTTGGGGATTTCAATGCTTAAGTGGGTAAAAATGTTATGGAGGGAGTAGTAGGTAAATTTGGGGTGCCAGGGGTAAATGTAAATGGGGAGCCTTTAATTGAGCTATGTGTAGAAAGAGATTTGGTAATAAGTAATACATATTTTATGAAAAAGAGGATAAATAAATATACAAGGTATGATGTAGCACGTAATGAAAGTAGTTTGTTAGATTATGTATTGGTGGATAAAAGGTTGATGGGTAGGCTCCAGGATGTACATGTTTATAGAGAGGCAACTGATAAACCATACCCCCGGCCGGGATTGAACCCGCGGTCATAGAATAAACCATACCCCCGGCCGGGCTTGAACCCGCGGGTTCAATCCCGGCCGGGGGTATGGTTTATTTGCAATCGTGTCATTACGATTTCTTGAGTCAGGCAACTGATATATCGGATCATTATTTAGTTGTAGCTACAGTTAGAGTAAGAGGTAGATGGGAAAAGAGGAAGGTGGCAACAACAAGTAAGAGGGAGGTGAAAGTGTATAAACTAAGGGAGGAGGAAGTTCGGGCGAGATATAAGCGACTATTGGCAGAAAGGTGGGCTAGTGCAAAGATGAGTAGTGGGGGGGTTGAAGAGGGTTGGAATAGTTTTAAAAAATGCAGTATTAGAATGTGGGGCAGGAGGAAAGAGGAGTGATTGGTGGAATGATGAAGTAAAGGGTGTGATAAAAGAGAAAAAGGTAGCTTACGAGAGGTTTTTACAAAGCAGAAGTGTTATAAGAAGAGCAGAGTATATGGAGAGTAAAAGAAAGGTGAAGAGAGTGGTGAGAGAGTGCAAAAGGAGAGCAGATGAAAGAGTGGGAGAGGCACTGTCAAGAAATTTTAATGAAAATAAGAAAAAATTTTGGAGTGAGTTAAACAAGTTAAGAAAGCCTAGGGAAAGTATGGATTTGTCAGTTAAAAACAGAGTAGGGGAGTTAGTAGATGGGGAGAGGGAGGTATTAGGTAGATGGCGAGAATATTTTGAGGAACTTTTAAATGTTGAGGAAGAAAGGGAGGCGGTAATTTCATGCACTGGCCAGGGAGGTATACCATCTTTTAGGAGTGAAGAAGAGCAGAATGTAAGTGTGGTGGAGGTACGTGAGGCATTACGTAGAATGAAAGGGGGTAAAGCAGCTGGAACTGATGGGATCATGACAGAAATGTTAAAAGCAGGGGGGGATATAGTGTTGGAGTGGTTGGTACTTTTGTTTAATAAATGTATGAAAGAGGGGAAGGTACCTAGGGATTGGCAGAGAGCATGTATAGTCCCTTTATATAAAGGGAAAGGGGACAAAAGAGATTGTAGAAATTATAGAGGAATAAGTTTACTGAGTATACCAGGAAAAGTATACGGTAGGGTTATAATTGAAAGAATTAGAGGTAAGACAGAATGTAGAATTGCGGACGAGCAAGGAGGCTTCAGAGTGGGTAGGGGATGTGTAGATCAAGTGTTTACATTGAAGCATATATGTGAACAGTATTTAGATAAAGGTAGGGAAGTTTTTATTGCATTTATGGATTTAGAAAAGGCATATGATAGAGTGGATAGAGGAGCAATGTGGCAGATGTTGCAAGTACAGTGTATATGGAATAGGTGGTAAGTTACTAAATGCTGTAAAGAGCTTTTATGAGGATAGTGAGGCTCAGGTTAGGGTGTGTAGAAGAGAGGGAGAATACTTCCCGGTAAAAGTAGGTCTTAGACAGGGATGTGTAATGTCACCATGGTTGTTTAATATATTTATAGATGGGGTTGTAAAAGAAGTAAATGCTAAGGTGTTCGGGAGAGGGGTGGGATTAAATTATGGGGAATCAAATTCAAAATGGGAATTGACACAGTTACTTTTTGCTGATGATACTGTGCTTATGGGAGATTCTAAAGAAAAATTGCAAAGGTTAGTGGATGAGTTTGAGAATGTGTGTAAAGGTAGAAAGTTGAAAGTGAACATAGAAAAGAGTAAGGTGATGAGGGTATCAAATGATTTAGATAAAGAAAAATTGGATATCAAATTGGGGAGGAGGAGTATGGAAGAAGTGAATGTTTTCAGATACAGTGGACCCCCGGTTAACGATTTTAATCCGTGCAAGAGGGGTAATTGTTATGCGAAATAATCGTTATGTGAATGAATTTTCCCCATAAGAAATAATGGAAATAAAATTAATCCGTGCAAGACACCCAAAAGTATGAAAAAAAAATTTTTTTACCACATGAAATATTAATTTTAATACACACAAACTGAAAAAGGCATGCACACTTACATGACACTTACTTTTATTGAAGATCTGGTGATGATTGATGGGATGGGAGGAGGGGAGAGCATTATCTTCTTACTGTTTAGAAGGGGAATCCCCTTCCATTACGACTTGAGGTAGCAAGTCCTTTTCCGGGGTTACTTCCCTTCTTCTTTTAATGCCACTAGGACCAGCTTGAGAGTCACTGGACCTCTGTCGCACAACAAATCTGTCCATAGAGCTCTGTACCTCCCGTTCCTTTACGATTTGTCTAAAATGGGCCACAACATTGTCATTGAAATAGTCACCAGCACGGCTTGCAACAGCTGTGTCAGGGTGATTTTCATCCATAAAGGTTTGCAGTTCAACCCACTGTGCACACATTTCCTTAATCTTTGAAGTAGGCACAATGGATTCCACAACTGGCATAGGCTTCTCAGGGTTAGCCCCAAACCCTTCAAAATCTTTCTTAATTTCCATACTAATTCTCACCCTTTTTACCACAGGGTTGGCACTAGAAGCTTTCTTGGGGCCCATGGTCACTTATTTTCCAGAAACAGCACCGAAAACACTGTAATAATACGAAATATTCCGAGTGTATGCTTGGATGTTACCGCGGAGGCTGGCTGGTAAACAATGGGACGGGCGGCACATGTGAGGCTGGCTGAGGGCACATTGGACGCGTCTCGGACGAAAATCGGTGAGCGGGTTTTTAATCGGTATGCGCGGCAAAAATTTTGCGATAAAAGTAAGCGGTATGCGGAAAAATCGCTATGTGATGCCATCGTTATGCGGGGGTCCACTGTACTTGGGAGTTGACGTGTCGGCGGATGGATTTATGAAGGATGAGGTTAACCATAGAATTGATGAGGGAAAAAAGGTGAGTGGTGCGTTGAGGTATATGTGGAGTCAAAAAACGTTATCTATGGAGGCAAAGAAGGGAATGTATGAAAGTATAGTAGTACCAACACTCTTATATGGATGTGAAGCTTGGGTGGTAAATGCAGCAGCGAGGAGACGGTTGGAGGCAGTGGAGATGTCCTGTCTAAGGGCAATGTGTGGTGTAAATATTATGCAGAAAATTCGGAGTGTGGAAATTAGGAGAAGGTGTGGAGTTAATAAAAGCATTAGTCAGAGGGCAGAAGAGGGGTTGTTGAGGTGGTTTGGTCATTTAGAGAGAATGGATCAAAGTAGAATGACATGGAAATCATATAAATCTATAGGGGAAGGAAAGAGGGGTAGGGGTCGTCCTCGAAAGGGTTGGAAAGAGGGGGTAAAGGAGGTTTTTCTGGGCGAGGGGCTTAGACTTCCAGCAAGCGTGCATGAGCGTGTTAGATAGGAGTGAATGGAGACGAATGATACTTGGGACCTGACGATCTGTTGGAGTGTGAGCAGGGTAATATTTAGTGAAGGGATTCAGGGAAACCGGTTATTTTCATATAGTCGGACTTGAGTCCTGGAAATGGGAAGTACAATGCCTGCACTTTAAAGGAGGGGTTTGGGATATTGGCAGTTTGGAGGGATATGTTGTGTATCTTTATACGTATATGCTTCTAAACTGTTGTATTCTGAGCACCTCTGCAAAAGCAGTGATAATGTGTGAGTGTGGTGAAAGTGTTGAATGATGATGAAAGTATTTTCTTTTTGGGGATTTTCTTTCTTTTTTTGGGTCACCCTGCCTCGGTGGGAGACGACCGACTTGTTGGAAAAAAAAAAAAAAAAAGAGAGTTAAAAGCAAAGAAGTGAGTCACTGGCAAAGGACAGACAAAAATACAGATTTGGCTTATAGGAATTTTGCATGATGGGTGGGGGAGAAATAAGACAGGAAGAATGGAGAGATGAGGTATACAAAGAAACTATACAATGGTTAGAAGGCACAGACTGAAACACAGTAAGAGAATTTAAAATCACTGGAAGTGCCCTAGTTGGAAGTGTGATTAATAGCATATTGGAGAGAGGTTTCTGCAAGTTGTCAGCCTATACCTGTGCAAGTAATAGCAAAACTGTCTACATACAAGGATGATCAGAGATATTGAAAGAAAGAATAAAGGTAGGTTTGTTAATGGTGAGTAGAACATGGCAGCACTAAGAACACAGCCTTTAAGTACACCTTCAACTTGCATACAATCAGGAATAAAACGCTTATTTACTTGAACACTGAAGTACCTCTCAGGTCAATAAGTCTTAAAGGAAGGTATGTTATAAGTTTTTTCTAGATGTTAAGATTTTACTAGTGTTATAAGCTTATTCTAGATCAAAAAAGACTGTAGTACAGTCATTGCAAACATGCATTAAGGTGAATTATAAAGCTGATTGGTAGAAAGGCCCTTTCTAAAACCAAATTAAGTATGACTCAAGACATTTATTAACCAAGTGTTCCATCAACTTACAAATAGCACTGGTATAAGCGATGAGCCTACAATGAGAAGTGTCTTGACCTGACGTGCCCAGCTTTTGGAAAGGAAGAACTTCCAGTTTTCCAACAAGATAGAAAAAAAAGTGTATGAAGAAGACTAGTATTAATTGTTTCAGGTACTAAACCTGAAGCAATTAATACCAATTTTAAGTTCTAAGCACAAATACGATTCTCTCCAAGTTATTTGCTCGGTCTGAGACTTGGCTCCTTTACTCGGATACTAGCATATATTCTGTTCGGAAATCAAAATTTTGAATGTCATCATTTAAGCATTAAATAAACATTACATCACTCTTTATGCTGAATGACCCACACAGATTTAGCATGTCACATACAAAAATATAAGCTTGGCCTTTGTACAAGAGATGAATAAATGAGTAATTTGCTTTTAACTAACATCCTTGCCATTAGCTGATGGCATACACCTTCAGTTTCCACAGTAGGTGATCAGCCTATACTATATATTCCCATAGCAATAGTAAATCTATTGTAATAATTAAAACTGTTTAAAATGACTTGCCTTGCAATATTTGTCAATTTCTCTACTTTTTCTAATTTGGAATGCTTGCTTGTTCAACTGCTGATGCACTATATATATTTTTTCTGATGTCCTGTCCTAAAACAAAGCAATACAGAACAGTATTCAATTGCTGCAAATTATGAGTTAAAACAATATTTTGATTGGTCTTAACTATGAGACTAATTTAATAAACCTATACAAGTTACTTATTATTCCTACATGATATAAATATGTAAAAAAGAAACACTTACACAATGTTAAGGGCCTAACAGATGGATAATCAGCTCTTTTTAAAATATACATTACGAAATTGCTAAAAATAATAAACCATGCCTCTTGATAGTGTACCAGAAGCCATAAAGATATTCTTCAGTTGCAGACTGCAGTCATGTATACATTGAGAGAAGAACAAACCTTTGTTTTTTTTTTTTTTTAAGCTGCTATGATCCATTATGCATTTTATATGTCAATCAGAAGTCATAAAGAAAGTTTAGATTTCAGTTATATAGAATGATAAAATACATAACAGTTCAGCAAAGCATTTGCCAAAAACTCCTGAGAGAGTTGTTCCTATTGTTGAAAATTCATTCTGGTACAAACATGGAGAAATCTCCCTCTCTGTGTGTGTTAAATGTATCCCTGGTCATGGCGCACAAAACAAATTCACTTAAAGCAAACCCAGCATAACACATAAAACATAGGGAATCATTCTGAGACTTTGGAAATTACACATTTTATGTCTAATGCTTACTAGCTAAATAAAAAAAAAAATACATATGCACCAAATGATCACATAAAAAAAAATAAATTTGGTACTGAGGAAATTATCAGAAAAGAAAACCAAATAATCCCTATATAATACAAAACTGGAAATGAGAATTCCACATTCCTTCACTTATTTTTACCCAAAAATTATTAACATACCAGAGAAGCACCAAACACAGCTATCCCAAAAACAAATGTTTTCAAAGAAACAAATGAATTTTTTTTAAAATTTAAGATGAAGTCAGTCCTTGTGCCCTGTACCCTCCCTCCACCATGAACCAACCAGCCCATCTTTGTCTGGACTAAAGTGCACATTACGAGCCTGTGAATACACATCTTCCTACTACTATTTCTGTTCTCCCTCCAACCCTAGTCTGGCCAGGTGACTTACCACAAGACACTTAAATTGAACAGGTTTTCATTCAAATAAGCTCACTGTTATTTCCTATGCCTATTCTGTCTTTCTTATTTATGTCAATATGAAAAAGTTACTGACATTACAGTTCAGATGACCATCCAAACTGCAACATCCCAACCCCTCCTTCAGAGTGCAGACACACTACTTCTCACCTACAGGACTCAAGTGTGGTTAACCAGTTCCCTGATTCCCCTCATAAATGTTACCCTACTCACACTCCAACAGAACATTAAATCTTAAGATCCACTTGCCTCTACTCACTCCTATCTACCACACTCATGCAAGCCTATTGGATATCCAAGACCCTAACACTTTCAATCTTCTCTTTCCAACCTTTCTGAGGATGACCCCTACCCCCTCCATATCTACCTACCTACCTATGCTCTCCTAATTATGCTATTTTTCTCTATCCTCTCTAAGTGTCAAAATCACCTCAACAACCCCTCCTCAGCACTCTGAAAAATCCCTCTCTTAACCTCACACCACCACCTAACCTCCACACTACAAATTCTCTGCATAATATTCACACCACATATTGGCCACAAGCATGACATTTTTACTGCCTCCAGCCTCCTCTTCACTGAAATGTTTAACCCCCTTAAGGGTCAGTGCCGTAGTTTTACATCATGAGCTCAGGTCACTCATATAAGCTGTGGGTAGTAAATATTGGCTTAAATATAAGAGAATGGGTATATGTGGCAAGTGTGCACCATATAAAAAAAGGGCTGCCCCATGTAGTTCATGGGGGAATAAAACCATGACTGTGTTTTTGGTTTAAAACAGCAACTTCGCGGTGTATTTTCGGATTATTTTTGTGGATTTATTCTAGGTTTCTTGGTGTCATTTGATAAAGTGGAAGATTTATTACAGAAATTGAAATGATTTTGATTGGTTTCAGGACTGGAAGTAGCTTGAAACTGAACTCAAAGTAGTGGAAATATTCGATTTTTGCTGACATTACAGAGTACACAAATCACGTCCAATTCGTGTCCAACTGGTCAGTCTAATATGCATTCACAAATCCAATGACATTATCTGTACAAGTATTACAATAATGCAAAACAGTAAATCTTTTATTTTTTAGTGTGAATAAAAATTCAAAATGGAATTCATGTGTAATATTGGAGAAGCCTGGAGATGTAGCTAATGAACAGAGGAAATGTTATTTTAGTGCCAGGAATGTCTGCATTGTTTATTCTGGACCCTATTTTGAAATTGACAGTCTGAATTTTGTGTGATACTGGCCAAATTACCAATTTCTGATCACTTTATTGGGTAGTTGGAATAGGTGAATTGGCAGTTTCTTGTACTCAACTGATAAAGTGGAAGGCATACTAGCAAAACAGCTAAGAATTTAGTCAACTGGAACAATATAATTGGACTAAAATAGGACTCAAAGTGGGCAAAATCGCCAATGCATAAATACCGCTGACACGGCAAAATTCACAATACATGTAGTGTAAGTTTGTCAGTTTTCCATCAAATTTCATACTTTTTGTTTCATTACCTTCAGAAAAGATTCTCTACCATTTCATAAAAATTAAAAATTTCATAAAAATAAAAATTCTTAGACCCCTGTAGACAAATTTCAGATCAGGGGGTCTGAACCCTGAAAGGGTTAAAAGCGATGCTTCATATCTATACACCTATAATCTGATACAATTCCCTTTTTGCTTCTTATGAATAAAGTTCTTTCTCTTGACAGATGCCTCAATACACCATCCACCTTTTTCCCCTTCATCAATTCTTTGGTTGACCTCATCTCTCAAATTACTTGCCAACAAATCCACCCAAAAATATTTGAACACTAACTTCCTCTCTTCAATTTGATATTCAATCTTTCACTGCCTAGATATTTTGATACCCTCATCATCTTGTTCCTACCTACCTGGAACATCTTTTAACTTCATTCTTTTATATACCCTCCCAAATTCATCAATCAATTTTTGCAACTTCTCTTCACACTCTCCCAAAACAACTATATCATCAACAGAGCAAATGTTACAGCTCCCACTTTGTATTAGATTCATTATCTTTTAATCCTACACCTCTCCCTAACACCCTAGCTTTCACTTCTTTTCAAACCCCATCAATAAATATGTTAAACATCCATGGTGACATCTCACATCCCTGTCTAATGCCTTTTATTGGAAAATGATCTCCATTTCTCTCTCCCTCCTACACACCCTAACATGAACCTTGCTGTCCACATAAAAACTTTTTTTTTATTTACTTAACCTACCACACATTTTATATATGTATTTGTAACATCTGTCACATTGCTTCCCTATCCACCCTATGGATAGAAGAGCAATCTATAGATGTTAAAAAATCAAGAGGTGGTGATCCCTGAACCCTTAAACTGTCCAAGTGTAGATCTATGTTAACGTGCGTAGTGCTCCGACCTTTATTTTCTCCATTTGAAAGCATTGAAAAAATGTAGATCTACGTTTGGGGCACTACGCACCTCAATGTAGATCTACGCTTGGACAGTTTAAGGGTTAAGAGTGAATTTCTACAACATATAGTGAATTACCGGTAGAACTCTAAGTTGCCCCACATAAACAAAGTTGCATAAGTGAAACTTCATAAAGCAAAGGTAATCTATACTCCATTCCTAAAACCCAGAGATCAGTTATGGCAAAATGAATTTTGCAAAATAAATTTTTTCAATCATCTCATGTGGAACATTGTAACATGGTTGGTCAGTGGATCTTATGCCTTTTTTTTTTTTCCATACTGCTTTCCCCCGTGTACTCATTATTATTATAATTTATCCAACCCTTCCTAGGCCGACCCCTACCCCGCCTTCCTTCCACTACAGACTGATACACTCTTGAAGTCCACAGACTCCTAAGTGCACCACTCACTCTTTTTCCCTCATCAATTCTATGATTCACCTCATCTTTCATAGACCCATCCGCTGACACGTCCACTCCCAAATATCTGAATACGTTCACCTCCTCCATACTCTCTCCCTCCAATCTGATATTCAATCTTTCATCACCTAATCTTTTTGTTATCCTCATAACCTTACTCTTTCCTGTATTCACCTTTAATTTTCTTCTTTTGCACACCCTACCAAATTCATCCACCAATCTCTGCAACTTCTCTTCAGAATCTCCCAAGAGCACAGTGTCATCAGCAAAGAGCAGCTGTGACAACTCCCACTTTGTGTGTGATTCTTTATCTTTTAACTCCACGCCTCTTGCCAAGACCCTCGCATTTACTTCTCTTACAACCCCATCTATAAATATATTAAACAACCACGGTGACATCACACATCCTTGTCTAAGGCCTACTTTTACTGGGAAAAAATTTCCCTCTTTCCTACATACTCTAACTTGAGCCTCACTATCCTCGTAAAAACTCTTCACTGCTTTCAGTAACCTACCTCCTACACCATACACTTGCAACATCTGCCACATTGCCCCCCTATCCACCCTGTCATACGCCTTTTCCAAATCCATAAATGCCACAAAGACCTCTTTAGCCTTATCTAAATACTGTTCACTTATATGTTTCACTGTAAACACCTGGTCCACACACCCCCTACCTTTCCTAAAGCCTCCTTGTTCATCTGCTATCCGATTCTCCGTCTTACTCTTAATTCTTTCAATTCTTTCAATTATAACTCTACCATACACTTTACCAGGTACACTCAACAGACTTATCCCCCTATAATTTTTGCACTCTCTTTTGTCCCCTTTGCCTTTATACAAAGGAACTATGCATGCTCTCTGCCAATCCCTAGGTACCTTACCCTCTTCCATACATTTATTAAATAATTGCACCAACCACTCCAAAACTATATCCCCACCTGCTTTTAACATTTCTATCTTTATCCCATCAATCCCGGCTGCCTTACCCCCTTTCATTTTACCTACTGCCTCACGAACTTCCCCCACACTCACAACTGGCTCTTCCTCACTCCTACAAGATGTTATTCCTCCTTGCCCTATACACGAAATCACAGCTTCCCTATCTTCATCAACATTTAACAATTCCTCAAAATATTCCCTCCATCTTCCCAATACCTCTAACTCTCCATTTAATAACTCTCCTCTCCTATTTTTAACTGACAAATCCATTTGTTCTCTAGGCTTTCTTAACTTGTTAATCTCACTCCAAAACTTTTTCTTATTTTCAACAAAATTTGTTGATAACATCTCACCCACTCTCTCATTTGCTCTCTTTTTACATTGCTTCACCACTCTCTTAACTTCTCTCTTTTTCTCCATATACTCTTCCCTCCTTGCATCACTTCTACTTTGTAAAAACTTCTCATATGCTAACTTTTTCTCCCTTACTACTCTCTTTACATCATCATTCCACCAATCGCTCCTCTTCCCTCCTGCACCCACTTTCCTGTAACCACAAACTTCTGCTGAACACTCTAACACTACATTTTTAAACCTACCCCATACCTCTTCGACCCCATTGCCTATGCTCTCATTAGCCCATCTATCCTCCAATAGCTGTTTATATCTTACCCTAACTGCCTCCTCTTTTAGTTTATAAACCTTCACCTCTCTCTTCCCTGATGCTTCTATTCTCCTTGTATCCCATCTACCTTTTACTCTCAGTGTAGCTACAACTAGAAAGTGATCTGATATATCTGTGGCCCCTCTATAAACATGTACATCCTGAAGTCTACTCAACAGTCTTTTATCTACCAATACATAATCCAACAAACTACTGTCATTTCGCCCTACATCATATCGTGTATACTTATTTATCCTCTTTTTCTTAAAATATGTATTACCTATAACTAAACCCCTTTCTATACAAAGTTCAATCAAAGGGCTCCCATTATCATTTACACCTGGCACCCCAAACTTACCTACCACACCCTCTCTAAAAGTTTCTCCTACTTTAGCATTCAAGTCCCCTACCACAATTACTCTCTCACTTGGTTCAAAGGCTCCTATACATTCACTTAACATCTCCCAAAATCTCTCTCTCTCCTCTGCATTCCTCTCTTCTCCAGGTGCATACACGCTTATTATGACCCACTTCTCGCATCCAACCTTTACTTTAATCCACATAATTCTTGAATTTACACATTCATATTCTCTTTTCTCCTTCCATAACTGATCATTTAACATTACTGCTACCCCTTCCTTTGCTCTAACTCTCTCAGATACTCCAGATTTAATCCCATTTATTTCCCCCCACTGAAACTCTCCTACCCCCTTCAGCTTTGTTTCGCTTAGGGCCAGGACATCCATCTTCTTTTCATTCATAACATCAGCAATCATCTGTTTCTTGTCATCCGCACTACATCCACGCACATTTAAGCAACCCAGTTTTATAAAGTTTTTCTTCTTCTCTTTTTTAGTAACAATATGTTTTTAAAATTGGAATAAATAAAAAATCTTCCATTTACAATTTCAACCCTTCACACTATCATTTTCCAACAACTCTTTTCCCCATCCTCTCCCAGAAATCTTCCAGGTAAACAATCAATTTTAAGAACTACTGATTTATGTTATCTGAGCTTTATAAGTCATCTAATTGAGTAAATGCAATACAATATTGCTTTTTTTTACAGTCTTAATTAAGACTTTCAATACAAATATGAATATTTTTTTTTCCAAACTAAAACAGTGCTTATCAAAGATGAAGAAAGTTAAAATAAGGTTGTATTTATTTAAGTACACCTTTAAACAATTGAGCTGACCGTTAACTTGAGAATGAATACATGATTTATTTGTACTTCTCTCAACATCCCCTAATAAAATGAGAATTTTTTTTACCAAGAACTCTGCTTGTACATAATTTAATGCACTACATTAAGTCATCCCTCCAAACTCACAAGGAAATTATGCTTTCAGAAGTTCTGTGAATGCTTTAACTGTGAATAATACAAATTGTAGTGTGAAACAAATTCTGTTACTGATCTGGGTTTATTTTGTATTCCACACACCATATAGTTTTAACATATTATTCTGATATGGTTAGCACTGACATTTATAAACAATGACCAAAATAGACAGATTTGGGTGTCTGAAAGCCACTGGGACAGAAAAACATTAGATAACTGAATCTATTCACTGAGTGCCCATCAGTAAAAACACAGGATATTCAAAACCCACAAATAAAGAAGCAAGTGAATTTGTAGGGATGACTGTATTTGTGGGGAAAGAACCAAATATGCATAATCAAGACATTAATTGAAGGGGACATTTAGCCACAGGTGGCTTTATCATTAAAACTGCTACCAGTGGCAAAACATCTTCAATAAATGTCTTGATTGTGCATGTGCCTTATTCCCACAATCTGTCAGTATTAACATAACTGTACTTATACATAACTGTATCTTACAATGTCTGGCACTACTAATTTTAATATATTTAGTAGTTTGCCAATGACAAAATGTACTAATGCTTATGTTATCCAACACATTTTCAGAATCTATCACATTTTTCATTTAATAAATTTCCCTTAACACATTAAAACAATTACGGTGTAAGACATAATTTTCATTAAGCTTCAATGACACAATGTGTGAAGAATTTCTCAGATGCCTATCAATAATCTTTAAGACTGTATATCACTGATTATCCAGCAATTGCATATTCAGAGTTTAATATCTGGTACTCATTTTATACAGAGAACCTGAACAAATAACGTGAAAATGGAATGTGCAAACAAGAGGGACCATAAAAAACGACTTGGTTCTGGAGGTGAGAAATGCAGTGCCTGCAATCCGGATGGGTGGGGATGTTGTTATTTGGTGGGGTCATCTGAACTGTGATGTCTGCACACTTCTAGCAAAACAACAATTGGATGAATGATGAGGAATGTATTTCCTTTTTTTGGAGGTCACCCTACCTTGGTGGGAAATTGCCAATGTGGTTTAAAAAGCTGCAATTATCCAGAGCAACCTTACCTCCACAGTGCTGAATAATCAATGATCTACTGCACATGTAAAATAAATTCCCGCTTCCTTAATGAAATATTTACCTTGTATCTGTAAAATAAATTTTCCCCTTCTCTAATGAAATACTTAACTCATAAACAAACTTCTCCAAGTTTTTCTATTATATATATATATGTATTTGAGAATAAATATTTTAAATAATACAACAATGCTTTGGTAAAATAATGTGCTCTACAAAAATGAAGACACTTCTGACTTAAAAACAAAAAAAAAGAAGCCAATAACAAGTGTGGAAAATATTCTTGTGTATCATGCAAAAATCACATACAGCATACTCCTTTGGCATTATTATCTCAGGAGTTCCAACCCTGCAGAGTAATATACTGTACAAGGACTAGTACCACTGTCCTAATTAATATGACAGGTCACAAACAAACTAGCAGATATTATCTACTATGTATCATGTAAGGTTGTATTTAACCTTTGTTCTGCTTGCGCTTCCTGGTTAACTTCATTTTTGAAATAATCTTCTTGTGGTTTGATTTCAAGTGCATCTTTCTCATGATTTAATGAGTCACCAGCATTCAACATGACTGGGGGATAAGGTCTCTTCTCTTCTTCAGACAAATTTTTGTCTGAGGCTACTGTATCTGCTTCTAGTTCACTAGCATCACATTTTATATTTGGACTGTTAATGCTCTGTGAGGAAGATTTCTCATCATCACCACCATTTGCTTTTTGTTTCGAAGTCCATTCTTGGTACTCCTCTTTATATGGTTTAAGAGGAATGACAAAGACAGTAATATCATCAATAGTTGCATGTTTGTCATTGCTTGTACGCCAATTACGATCTCGAAGCTTTCCACGAGAACCCATGACAAGGTCTTGAGCTGCACTTGTATATCTATAAAAAAAATAAAAAATACAAGTAAGGCAAATTATTATATCATTAATAATTGATTTTCCCCATACTAATCTATCAAGCAAACCTTCCCTTCCCCAAAAATATAGTACTGTAATACTAATAACTACGTATGTCTTAGATGTCACCATTAGAACCTTTACTCACTGGGATAACCATAAATAAAAATGCTTCTAACATTTAATTTGCTACTCCTACCTACACTTTGGTCACACTTCACAGACACGCACATGCAAATATATATACATACATCTAGGTTTTTCTCCTTTTTCTAAATAGCACTTGTTCTTTATTTCTTCTATTGTCCATGGGGAAGTGGAAAAGAATCTTTCCTCCGTAAGCCATGCGTGTCGTATGAGGCGACTAAAATGCCAGAAGCAATGGGCTAGTAACCCCTTCTCCTGTAGACATTTACTAAAAAAGAGAAGAAAAAAAACTTTATAAAACTGGGATGCTTGAATGTGCGTGGATGTAGTGCGGATGACAATAAACAGATGATTGCTGATGTTATGAATGAAAAGAAGTTGGATGTCCTGGCCCTAAGCGAAACAAAGCTGAAAGGGGTAGGGGAATTTCGGTGGGGGGAAATAAATGGGTTTAAATCTGGAGTATCAGAGAGTTAGAGCTAAGGAAGGGGTAGCAGTAATGTTGAAGGATCAGTTATGGAAGGAGAAAAGAGAATATGAATGTGTAAATTCAAGAATTATGTGGATTAAAGTAAAGGTTGGATGCGAAAAGTGGGTCATAATAAGCGTGTATGCACCTGGAGAAGAGAGGAATGTAGAGGACAGAGAGATTTTGAGAGATGTTAAGTGAATGTATAGGAGCCTTTGAACCAAGTGAGAGAGTAATTGTGGTAAGGGACCTGAATGCTAAAGTAGGAGAAACTTTCAGAGAGGGTGTGGTAGGTAAGTTTGGGGTGCCAGGTGTAAATGATAATGGGAGCCCTTTGATTGAACTTTGTATAGAAAGGGGTTTAGTTATAGGTAATAAATATTTTAAGAAAAAGAGGATAAATAAGTATACAAGATATGATGTAGGGCGAAATGACAGTAGTTTGTTGCATTATGTATTGGTAGATAAAAGACTGTTGAGTAGACTTCAGGATGTACATGTTTATAGAGGGGCCACAGATATGTCAGATCACTTTCTAGTTGTAGCTACACTGAGAGTAAAAGGTAGATGGGATACAAGGAGAATAGAAGCATCAGGGAAGAGAGAGGTGAAGGTTTATAAACTAAAAGAGGAGACAGTTAGGGTAAGATATAAACAACTATTGGAGGATAGATGGGCTAATGAGAGCATAGGCAATGGGGTCAAAGAGGTATGGGGTAGGTTTAAAAATGTAGTGTTAGAGTGTTCAGCAGAAGTTTGTGGTTACAGGAAAGTGGGTGCGGGAGGGAAGAGGAGCGATTGGTGGAATGATGATGTAAAGAGAGTAGTAAGGGAGAAAAAGTTAGCATATGAAAAGTTTTTACAAAGTAGAAGTGATGCAAGGAGGGAAGAGTATATGGAGAAAAAAGAGAGAGGTTAAGAGAGTGGTGAAGCAATGTAAAAAGAGAGCAAATGAGAGAGTGGGTGAGATGTTATCAACAAATTTTGTTGAAAATACGAAGAAGTTTTGGAGTGAGATTAACAAGTTAAGGAAGCCTAGAGAACAAATGGATTTGTCAGTTAAAAATAGGAGAGGAGAGTTATTAAATGGAGAGTTAGAGGTATTGGGAAGATGGAGGGAATATTTTGAGGAATTGTTAAATGTTGATGAAGATAGGGAAGCTGTGATTTCGTGTATAGGGCAAGGAGGAATAACATCTTGTAGGAGTGAGGAAGAGCCAGTTGTGAGTGTGGGGGAAGTTCGTGAGGCAGTAGGTAAAATGAAAGGGGGTAAGGCAGCCGGGATTGATGAGATAAAGATAGAAATGTTAAAAGCAGGTGGGGATATAGTTTTGGAGTGGTTGGTGCAATTATTTAATAAATGTATGGAAGAGGGTAAGGTACCTAGGGATTGGCAGAGAGCATGCATAGTTCCTTTGTATAAAGGCAAAGGGGACAAAAGAGAGTGCAAAAATTATAGGGGGATAAGTCTGTTGAGTATACCTGGTAAAGTGTATGGTAGAGTTATTATTGAAAGAATTAAGAGTAAGATGGAGAATAGGATAGCAGATGAACAAGGAGGCTTTAGGAAAGGTAGGGGGTGTGTGGACCAGGTGTTTACAGTGAAACATATAAGTGAACAGTATTTAGATAAGGCTAAAGAGGTCTTTGTGGCATTTATGGATTTGGAAAAGGCGCATGACAGGGTGGATAGGGGGGCAATGTGACAGATGTTGCAGGTGTATGGTGTAGGAGGTAGGTTACTGAAAGCAGTGAAGAGTTTTTACGAGGATAGTGAGGCTCAAGTTAGAGTATGTAGGAAAGAGGGAAATTTTTTCCCAGTAAAAGTAGGCCTTAAACAAGGATGTGTGATGTCACCGTGGTTGTTTAATATATTTATAGATGGGGTTGTAAGAGAAGTAAATGCGAGGGTCTTGGCAAAAGGCGTGGAGTTAAAAGATAAAGAATCAAACAAAGTGGGAGTTGTCACAGTTGCTCTTTGCTGATGACACTGTGCTCTTGGGAGATTCTGAAGAGAAGTTGCAGAGATTGGTGGATGAATTTGGTAGGGTGTGCAAAAGAAGAAAATTAAAAGTGAATACAGGAAAGAGTAAGGTTATGAGGATAACAAAAAGATTAGGTGATGAGAGATTGGATATCAGATTGGAGGGAGAGAGTATGGAGGAGGTGAATGTATTCAGATATTTGGGAGTGGACGTGTCAGCGGATGGGACTATGAAAGATGAGGTGAATCATAGAATTGATGAGGGGAAAAGGGTGAGTGGTGCACTTAGGAGTCTGTGGAGACAAAGAACTTTGTCCTTGGAGGCAAAGAGGGGAATGTATGAGAGTATAGTTTTACCAACGCTCTTATATGGGTGTGAAGCATGGGTGATGAATGTTGCAGCGAGGAGAAGGCTGGAGGCAGTGGAGATATCATGTCTGAGGGCAATGTGTGGTGTGAATATAATGCAGAGAATTCATAGTTTGGAAGTTAGGAGGAGGTGCGGGATTACCAAAACTGTTGTCCAGAGGGCTGAGGAAGGGTTGTTGAGGTGGTTCGGACATGTAGAGAGAATGGAGCGAAACAGTGTGACTTCAAGAGTGTATCAGTCTGTAGTGGAAGGAAGGCGAGGTAGGGGTCGGCCTAGGAAAGGTTGGAGGGAGGGGGTAAAGGATGTTTTGTGTGCGAGGGGCTTGGACTTCCAGCAGGCATGCGTGAGCGTGTTTTATAGGAGTGAATGGAGATAAATGGTTTTTAATACTTGACGTGCTGTTGGAGTGTGAGCAAAGTAACATTTATGAAGGGGTTCAGGGAAACCGGCAGGCCGGACTTGAGTCCTGGAGATGGGAAGTACAGTGCCTGCACTCTGAAGGAGGGGTGTTAATGTTGCAGTTTAAAAACTGTTGTGTAAAGCACCCTTCTGGCAAGACAGTGATGGAGTGAATGATGGTGAAAGTTTTTCTTTTTCGGGCCACCCTGCCTTGGTGGGAATCGGCCAGTGTGATAATAAATAAAATAACATTTAATTTGCTGTTCCTCTTCACATTATTGCATATTAAAAGACACTGCCAATTTAAAATGCAGTTAATTTGGCCATCACAAAAATAAATCCCAGCTCATTCCTTACACTTGCTTTTATAAGGAGGTATACAGAGAACAGCAGCATTAGAATGTTTATCTGTCTTATTTCAAGGGCCCTTTACTGCCACCATAACACTTAAATAACAAAAAAAGGCACAATACAGTGACTGGAACAATATACAAATAACCCGCACATAGAAGAGGAGCTTACGACGACGTTTCGGTCCGACTTGGACCATTTACAAAGTCACACTGTGCGACTCTGTAAATGGTCCAAGTCGGACCGAAATGTCGTCATAAGATCCTCTCTTCTATGTGCGGGTTATTTGTGTGTCATAACACTTCCCTTGAGGTGTCAATACATACACAACAACGAACAAATTTATGGATTTTTGCATTTGCTTTCCAATGAAATCTTACTGCAATTTTTTAATTTAAGAGTATTTCAAAACCATTTACAAATTCTGAAATTATTAGCTTGATTGGGGCCCCAAAACACATTAAAATGACTTAAAAAATATCATTACGCTATTTCATTATTTGTAACTCTCAAGGTCATCTTGAGCCAAGGAACTGAACCTGATATGTCCTTCCTTGAATAAAATCTGAATACCTCCCATTCCCCAGACATACTATGACCCCCTAAAGGTTCAAGTGCCCCCCCTATGAATATAATAATCATTTATATTGCATGTAATTACTGATTATTTAACCCTTAAATGGTCCAAACGTATATATACGTTTTTTCAACATCTGAAAGTATGTAAAAAAATGTAGATCTTTTTTGTTTTACATTTGAAAACGTGTAAAAAAAACTTTTATCTACATTTTTTTTGTTATATTTGAAAATATGTAAAAAAAAGTAGATCTACTTTTGTAGCAATACGAATTTGAACGTCGACCTGCTTGGACCGTTTAAGGGTTAAACTATATATTTTTTCAACATACTGGCCATCTCCCACTGAGGCAGGGCGACGCAAAAAAAGAAATACTTTCCCCATCATTCATACATAATCACTGTCTTCGCAGATACGACAATTCAAATGTCACTCCAAATTGATTTATTTGTGAATGGAGAATATGAATGTAATTCAATTTAGATAGATTTACTGCTTTGAAGGTTCACATATAACTTGCCAATTTTAACTCGTTTTCTTAAATTGACCAATTTTTTAAATACAGTAATGGGACTCCACTTTACATCATATTAGGCCAAAAAAAAAAAATAAACTTCTGCATGTAAGTATATGCACATAAGAGTTTGTTCAAACTTTATATTTTTCTATAATAATGATTTTTTTTTTTAACAAGTCGGCTGTCTCCCACCAAGGCAGGGTGACCCAAAAAGAAAGAAAATCCCCAAAAAGAAAGAAAATCCCCAAAAAGAAAATATTTTCATCATCATTCAACACTTTCACCTCACTCACACATAATCACTGTCTTTGCAGAGGTGCTCAGAACACAACAGTTTAGAAGCATATACCTATAAAGATACACAACATATACAGTGGACCCCCGCATAACGATATTAATCCGTTCATGAGAGCTCATTGTTATGCGAAATTATCGTTATGCGAATGAATTTTCCCCATAAGAAATAATGGAAATCAAATTAATCCGTGCAAGACACCCAAAAGTATGAAAAAAAAAATTTTACTACATGAAATATACATTTTCCTACACACAAAGAGAAGGATACCTGCACAATAGTAGAGTAGTACATGCACAGTATATATTGTGCATGTACTACTCTACTATATGAAGAATAAATGACACTTACTTTTATTGAAGATGCAGCAATGACTGATGAGACACTGTGTCCTGGGAGTGCCTTTTCCTCCTGAGTACTGTAGGTTCTGTTTGGCATTTTCTTCCAGAACATGCCTTATCACACTGTATGCCACTACGATTCTTAAATCTCTCAAACCAACCTTTGCTGGCTTTAAATTCACCAATATGAGCACTAGTTCCAGGCGTTTTTCCCTGTTCACCTGGGTGTTAGTCGACTGGTGTGGGTTGCATCTTGGGAGACAAGATTAAGGACCCCAATGGAAATAAGTTAGACAGTCTTCGATGACACTGACTTTTTTGGGTTATCCTGGGTGGCTAACCCTCTGGGGTTAATTGTTTCTTGGTATTCTCAATAAGCCACACAAACAACGGTGCTACAGCAGCAGCAGCAGCAGCTGACAGTGCTACAGCAGCAGCAGCTGACAGTGCTACAGCAGCAGCAGCAGCAGCAGCTGACAGTGCTACAGCAGCAGCAGACGATGCTACAGCAGCAGCAGACGGTACTACAGCAGCAGCAGCAGACGGTACTACAGCAGCAGCAGCAGCAGCTGACGGTGGTACAGCAGCAGCAGCAGCTGACGGTGCTACAGCAGCAGCAGCAGCTGACAGTGATACAGCAGCAGCAGCTGACAGTGCTACAGCAGCAGCAGCAGCTGACAGTGCTACAGCAGCAGCAGACAATGCTACAGCAGCAGCAGACGGTACTACAACAGCAGCAGCAGCTGACAGCAGCAGCAGCAGCAGATGGTACTACAGCAGCAGCAGCAGCAGCAGCAGCAGCAGCTGACGGTGCTACAGCAGCAGCAGCAGCTGACGGTGCTACAGCAGCAGCAGCAGCTGACAGTGCTACAGCAGCAGCTGACAGTGCAGCAGCAGCAGCTGACAGTGCTACAGCACCGGCTGACAGTGCTACAGCACCGGCTGACAGTGCTACAGCAGCAGCAGACGATGCTACAGCAGCAGCAGCAGCTGACGGTGGTACAACAGTAGCAGCAGCTGACGGTGCTACAGCAGCAGCAGCAGCAGCTGACAGTGCTACAGCAGCAGCAGCAGCTGACGGTGGTACAGCAGCAGCAGCAGATGACGGTGCTACAGCAGCAGCAGCAGATGACGGTGCTACAGCAGCAGCAGCATCAGCAGTTGACCATGGTACCACAGTATTTCAATAATATTTCTCACCCTTTTTACCACAGGGTTGGCACTAGAAGCTTTCTTGGGGCCCATGGTCACTTATTTTGCAGATAAAATCACCAAAAACACTGTAATAATATGAAATGTTACGATTGTATGCTTGGATGTTACCGCGGAGGCTGGCTTGTAAACAATGCCACCGGCGGAACATGTGAGGCTGGCTCAGGCCGCACATTAGACGCGTCTCGGACGAGTAGTGTTGAGCGGGTTTTTTAGCGGTATGCGAGGCAAAATCTTAGCGATAAAATGTATCGGTATGCGGATTTAACGTTATGTGATGCCAACGGTATGCGGGGGTCCACTGTACCTCCAAACTGCCAATATCCTGAACCCCTCCTTTAGAGTGCAGGAATTGTACTTCCCATTTCCAGGACTCAAGTCCGGCTATATAAAAATAACCGGTTTCCCTGAATCCCTTCACTAAATATTACCCTGCTCACACTCCAACAGATCGTCAGGTCACAAATACCATTCATCTCCATTCACTCCTATCGAACACGCTCACGCACGCCTGCTGGAAGTCCAAGCCCCTCACCCACAAAACCTCCTTTACCCCTTCCTTCCAACCTTTTCGAGGATGACCCCTACCCCGCCTTCCTTCCCCTACAGATTTAAATGCTCTCCATGTCATTCTACTTTGATCCATTCTCTCTAAATGACCAAACCACCTCAACAACCCCTCTTCAGCCCTCTGACTAATACTTTTATTAACTCCACACCTTCTCCTAATTTCCACACTCCAAATTTTCTGCATAATATTTACACCACACATTGCCCTTAGACAGGACATCTCCACTGCCTCCAACAGCCTCCTTGCTGCTGCATTCACAACCCAAGCTTCGCACCCATATAAAAGTGTTGGTACTACTATACTTTCATACATTCCCTTCTTTGCCTCCATAGATAATGTTTTTTGTCTCCACATATACCTCAACGCACCACTCACCTTTTTTCCCGCATCAATTCTATGATTAAACTCATCCTTCATAAATCCATCCGCCGACACGTCAACTCCCAAGTATCTGAAAACATTCACTTCTTCCATACTACTCCTCCCCAATTTGACATCCAATTTTTCTTTATCTAAATCATTTGATACCCTCATCACCTTACTTCTAGGTAGTAGGTTGGTAGACAGCAACCGCCCAGGGAGGTACTACCGTCCTGCCAAGTGAGTGTAAAGCTGAAGCCTGTAATTGTTTTACACGATGGTAAGATTGCTGGTGTCTTTTTTTTATCTGTCTCATACACATGCAAGATTTCAGGTATGTCTTGCTACTTCTACTTACACTTAGGTCACACTACACATACATGTACAAGCATATATATACACACCCCTTTGGGTTTTCTTCTATTTTCTTTCTAGTTCTTGTTCTTGTTTATTTCCTCTTACCTCCATGGGGAAGTGGAACAGAATTCTTCCTCCGTAAGCCATGCGTGTTGTAAGAGGCGACTAAAATGCCGGGAGCAAGGAGCTAGTAACCCCTTCTCCTGTATATATTACTAAATGTAAAAGGAGAAACTTTCATTTTTCCTTTTGGGCCACCCCGCCTCGGTGGGATACGGCCGGTGTGTTGAAAGAAAGAAGAAAGATCACCTTACTCTTTTCTATGTTCACTTTCAACTTTCTACCTTTACACACATTCTCAAATTCATCCACTAACCTTTGCAATTTTTCTTTAGAATCTCCCATAAGCACAGTATCATCAGCAAAAAGCAACTGTAATTTTTTAGTTCAACAGTACTTTAAGTAGCCTAGTATTAATGACATATGTGGGTGAATGATAAGCATATAACCATTAGCTGCTTACTTTCCAATTCCAAGTGAATGTATGTGACAAATCTCTCTCAAAAGAATTTCAAGAAATTTTGTAAATACAGTGGAACCTCGGTTGTCAAATTTAATTAGTTTCAGATGTCGATTCAACAGCCAAAATGGACAACAACCAAAGCAATTACCCATAAAGAATAATGTAAATAAATTAATCCATTCCAGACCCCAAATGACAATACAACAATTTATTAAAAATGTACTAAATACAACATATAACTGTAAAAATGAATACTAAAAGAAACTTTAACTGAAATACTCAACATTAAATGAAAATTTAACTGCCTCTTACCTGTCAGAGGAGAGCTAATGGCATACTGGAAGCATGAGGTGGTGGAAAGGAGGGAACATGTAACTGCTAGGAAGGACAGTTACCATCTATTAATATGTCAGGCAACTGTCATGGTGTTGTTTCTCCTCTTTTTTTCTTTTCACCACTAACACCTTGTTCTGGTTCACTGGTTCTTTTTCTCACTAAAAACCTGTCAAGTGATGGATTCAGGCTCCATCTTAACCCTTGTCTAAATTGAGACATTGCACTGTCATTGTACATGTTGGTGAGAGAGATGGCCACTGCTTTGGATGGGTAGTATTTTTCGGCAAACTCCTGCACTTCACACCATTTAGCACACATTTCTTTGACAAGTGCAATGGGCACATCATCCCTTCCCTCCTCTTCCTTGCATGACAGCTCCTCTGCTGCTCCTTCTGAAGGTCTACAAGTTCTTCAGTTCTATGCTCCTCCACCAACTCCTTCACATAATCTTCAGTCACCTCTAGGCACAAGGTCTTTCCCAGGGACACAATATATTCTACCAATTCAGGCTCATCTTCAAAGCTTTCAAAATCCCTGGCTGCTACAAAGTCAGGACACAATTTCTTCCATACTGGCTGTATGGTCCTGGAAGATACATTCCCCAGGCTTTGTCAATAAGCCTCAAGCAGGTGAGGATATTGAAATGGTCCTTCCAGAACTCCCTGAGGGTTAAATTTGTTTAAGTGATTTCAAAGCACCTTTCAAAAAGTGCTTTAGTGTAAAGTTTCTTGAAGTTAGAAATGACCTGCTGGTCCATGGCTGGATGAGAGGTAAACAACCAAGAGAACTCACAAAAACCAGGGCGTTTTTTTTTTCTCAAATTCCTCACTTGAAAATCGATTTGTTCAACAAGTAATGCACCGAGGTTCCACTGTATATAGGTATGGATGATTCATATGAAATTTTGATTGCTATTAGAATTATTCTGGAATTACAACAAAGGCCAATGATGTTTAATAGGCTTATGAATAGGTAATTACCACAAGTATGGCTAATGAAGAATAGAAACTTCTTATGCTGACTGAGGAAGTGGAAAAGAATTCTTTTCCAGCAAGCCATGCATGTTGTAAAAGGCAGCTTAAATGCTGGGAGCAAGAAGCTAGTAACCCTTTCTCCTGTATGAATTACTAAATTTTAGAAGAACATTTTAAAGTTGGGATTTATGAATGTTCATGGATGTAGTACAGATAAGAGCAGACTGTGAATGTTATGAATGAAAAGGAGCTGGATGTCCTAGCTCAAAGCATAAGTATTATCCAGAGGGTCTAGGAGGGGGTTATTGAGGTGGTTTGGACATTTAGAAAGGATGGAGCAGAATAAGATGACTTGGAGGGTGTATAAATTTGCAGTGGAGGGAAGAAGGGGTAGGGGTCATCTTTGAAAAGGTTGGAGGGAAGAAGTAAAAAGGGGTTTTGAATGTGTGGGACTTGGACATCCAACAGGCATATATAAGCATATTAGATGGGAGTGGGTGGAGACAAGTGATTTTTATGATTTAGTGTGTTGTTGGAGCATGAACAAAGTAACATTTATAAAGGGATTCAGAGAAACCATTTAGCTGGACTTGAGTCTGGTAGTGGGAAGTACAGTGCCTGCACTCTGGAGGAGGGTTGGGGATATTGCAGCTTGGAGGGGCACTTGAACTATAGAATCAGCCAGTGTATTAAAAAACATTACCAATATAGTATTAGCTAAAAAAATATTAAACATAAAACACACATCATCATCATCACCTGTATTTGTATTTATCATGATCTTCAGCTGGAAAATGAGAGAGAGACTTAAGGACTGCTGAAACTGCTTTTTCATTAGATGTGATATCCCAGAGACCATCTGTGGCTAGAATCAACACATCTCCATCAGTCAGGTCTGCTGATGCCACATCAAATATTCTCACCTGAAATATGTTAAGACTGCTGATTTAATGTAACAAAGTTTTTTTTTTTTCAGTCTTATTTGTACAATGATTAGGGGCTTGTATATGTTGTGAATTTGTTATACTATCTGGCACATCATGAAAAAACTGCTAAAGCAAGTAATAAAATAAACTATTATTAAACTTAACATTTAATACAAGTCTCAATAGAAAGGCTCATTTGGTCTTATTTTTACAATAATTATGTGCTGGTATAAGTTGTGACCTTGTTATACTGCCTAATATGTAATACTGTACTACATATACCTCAGTCACTGGTGTGTCATGAGAAAATTGTTAGGGTAAGCAGTAATAACAAACTATTACTAAACTTACCACTTAGAGCATAGTTAAATAGAATATTTCTTGACTTTCAAGCAAAATGATGAATAATTTTACTTTAAATTTCTGCACTGCTCTAAATATTTTGCAGTAATTCTTTTCAGTTGACAGAAGGGCAAAGCTTTGCAATCTTTTGTGACCTTGAGAATTTCTGGAGAATGTTTTAGTGCACTGCAAAGCAGTGAAGCTGCTTTCTGCAGATGAAGTCATTCTGGAGCCATTAAAATTAATTTACAAAGACTAGCTAATTTACTATAAGTATTTTTCCAAGTCATTTAGCGATGAATTCTTCTGACATGGAAACAAGTCAAAGCTGTGATATCACTGACAAAAATGAAGGAAACTATTTTAGTTACATTTCAGTAAGTCGTCCCTGGGGAAGTGGAACAGAATTATTCCTCCATAAGTCGTGCGTTTCGTAAGAGGTGACCTAAAATGCCAGGAGCAAGGGGCTAGTAACCCCTTCTTCTGTATACACTACTAAAGTTAAAAGGAAAAAACTTTCATTTCTCTTTTCGGGCCACCCTGCTTCGGTGAGATACGGCCAGTTTGTTGAAAGAGCAACAACATTTCAGTGACTGAAAAGCAAGCTCTGGAAATTCTTTTCGAAGCCCGAAGAACGATGGAGTGTAAAATTATCATACTAAATCCATGTTGGCCAATTTGATATTAACCTGGTTAATATCATGTAATATATTTCTGCCATGTTGCTGGAAGCAATCTGTAGGGGTCATGGTGAGGGAGAGATCACCAGGAATATGCTCTGCTCTCACTGTACAAGGATTTCTTCTCAGTATTGACACATATTACTGAGGGAAAATTCCTGCATCAGAATGTTTTTCACAGGATATTAGATTGATCTGAATTCTATTTACATGGATTTTTCAATATTTGGGTTATTATAATTTAAATTTACAGTTTTTGTCGTATGTCTGACAGTGGCCTATCATTATACTCTGCAAATTCAAAGTTACATATTACAGGGATATATTTTCAAGTCACCCTGCCTCGGTGGGAGACGGCCGACTTGTTGAAAAAAAAAAAAAAATATTTTCAAGTGGCAATCTCTCCTCACAAGTTTCAGGTTTCCATTCACTGAAATATAAATAAAAAAATTACAGAATGCTATATAAAATTAAATATGTGAACTAAAGAAAAATATTTTTTAATTTTGAGGGCAAGATTTTTCATAAGGTAAGCAATGTTTACCTTGTTTATGAATGTACACCACTGACCTGGGTGAATTACATAATGGGAGGGAAGTTGGGAAAGTGGGTAGTCTAAGAAAGATTTAAGAATGGAATTAATTCACCGAAAACAGAATAGAAAAAGAGAAAAATGGCACACACTAGTACAAAGGGAAAGGAAGATGCAAATGAAGAGAAGAAATGAAGGTTATCCCCCATCTCTTCCAATACTGCAGAAGCAAGGAAAGGATTTTAAAGTTCTAAATCTACCTGAATTTAAAAAGGTGTATGATAAACTTGGGATTAACAGTTCATGGACAAAAATGTTAGAAGGTCATGTCTGTTTTTCATTATTACCTTAAAAAACTTTCATCTTATCTAACATCAACTACAGACATATGAGGAATAACCAGTAATTTGGATGTTAGTAGATTACCTCAGGTTCAGGAGTCAGGAATGGTTTGATGGGTATTGAAGAGCACTGAGCCTTCAGATCATGATCCCCAAAGCCTCTAGTTACTCCAATAGTGGCTAACACTCGACTCTTGGAGGAAAGAACAGTTTTACAATTTCAGAATGCTATTATTGAAATTTATTTTGCACAAATACTTGTACATACACAAATGTTCAAAGACAATCTACAAAATAATTTGTAAAGTTAAGCAATAAAAGAACAGGAGGAAAAATGGGGAGAGGAACCACGTAAAAGATCATGAAACAATACTAAAAAAAAAAAATAACAAAAAATTAGTCACCATCAACAGAGAATAAGAGATGATAGATGATAGACTGGGAGAGGCACTGTCAAGAAATTTTAATGAAAATAAGAAAAAATTTTGGAATGAGTTAACCCTTTGAGGGTCGACAGGCCCTCTCCGAAACTCGTTCTCAGGGTCGGCCAAATTTAAAAAAAAAAAAAATTATTTTCTCTTATGAAAAGATAAAGAATCTTTTACCGATCATAAAGACACCAAAAGTTTGATATTTGATAGAAAACTTACGGAATTATGCTCTCGCAAAGTTAGCGGTCTCAGCGATGTTTACGCATTGGCGATTTTGCCCACTTTGAGCCCCATTTTCGGCCAATTTCACTGTACTAGTCGACAAAAAACATGAATATTTTGCTAGAACTCCATTTTTTCTATCGAATGGGTGCAAGAAACCACCCATTTATGAAATTCAACTATCCAGTACAGTGGTCAGAATTTAGCAATTTTGCCAATTTCACACAAATTTCAAAAGATGCCAATTTCCGAATAGGGTCCAGAATAAACAAGGACATTCCTGGCACTAAAATGACATTTCCTCTAGTCATTAGTCACGTCTCAAGGCCCCTCTTATATTCTTTTGCTTTCCACTTTGAATTTTTATTCTCACAAAAAATATAAGATTTTCTGTTATGCAGACTACTGCATTAGTGTAAAAATGGTATAAATATTATTGGTGCACTTGTGAAAGAATATTAGACTCACCAGTTGACGTGTATTGCACGCTTGGCACGATTTGTTTACTTTTGAAGTTTGGTAAAAATCGAACATTTCTGCTACTTTGAGCTCAATTTCAAGGCACCTTTCATTGTAAAACCAGTCAAAATCATCTCAATTTCTGTAATATGTCTTCCATTCTATAAAATGAGACCAAGAAAACTAGAATACAACAATAAATACCATACGAAAATACACTGCAAAGTCGCTGATTTATTCCAAAAAAATGGTCAAAGTTTTTTTTTTCTCATTATGCACTGTGTGCTGCAGGATTTTTTTTAGACTGTGCACACTGACCACATAGACCCATTCTTTCATATGAAGGCCTACCAGCTTTCTCCCACTAGATTTGAGGCCGCTAGAATTTATGCGTACTAGTACGTCAAAAACCCCTACGCGTAAGACGTACTAGTACGACCAAAACCCTCAAAGGGTTAAACAAGTTAAGAAAGCCTAGGGAACAAATGGATTTGTCAGTTAAAAACAGAGTGGGGGAGTTAGTAGATGGGGAGAATGAGGTTTTGGGTAGATGGCGAGAATATTTTGAGGAACTTTTAAATGTCGACGAAGAAAGGGAGGCGGTAATTTCATGCACTGGACAGGGAGGTATACCATCTTTTAGGAGTGAAGAAGAACAGGATGTGAGTGTGGGGGAGGTGCATGAGGCATTACATAGAATGAAAGGGGGTAAAGCAGCTGGAACTGACAGGATCATGACAGAAATGTTAAAAGCGGAGGGGTTATATAGTGTTGGAGTGGTTGGTATTTTTGTTTAATATATGTATAGTCGGACTTGAGTCCTGGAAATGGGAAGTACAATGCCTGCACTTTAAAGGAGGGGTTTGGGATATTGGCAGTTTGGAGGGATATGTTGTGTATCTTTATATGTGTATGCTTCTAGACTGTTGTATTCTGAGCACCTCTGCAAAAACAGTGATAATGTGCGAGTGTGGTGAAAGTGTTGAATGATGATGAAAGTACAGTGGACCCCCGCATAACGATCACCTCCGAATGCGACCAATTATGTAAGTGTATTTATGTAAGTGCGTTTGTACGTGTATGTTTGGGGGTCTGAAATGGACTAATCTACTTCACAATATTCCTTATGGGAATAAATTCGGTCAGTACTGGCACCTGAACATACTTCTGGAGTGAAAAAATATCGTTAACCGGGGGTCCACTGTATTTTCTTTTTGGGGATTTTCTTTCTTTTTTTTTTGGGTCACCCTGCCTCGGTGGGAGACGGCCGACTTGTTGAAAAAAAAAAAAAAATGTATGAAAGAGGGGAAGGTACCTAGAGATTGGTGGAGAGCATGTATAGTCCCTTTATATAAAGGGAAGGGGGACAAAAGAGATTGTAAAAATTATAGAGGAATAAGTTTACTGAGTATACCAGAAGTGTACAGTAGGGTTATAACTGAAAGAATTAGAGGTAAGACAGAATGTAGGATTGCGGATGAGCAAGGAGGTTTTAGAGTAGGTAGGGGATGTGTAGATCAAGTGTTTACATTGAAGCATACATGCGAACAGTATTTAAATAAAGGTAGGAAGTTTTTATTGCATTTATGGATTTAGAAAAGACATATGATAGAGTGGATAGGAGAGCAATGTGGCAGATGTTGCAAGTACAGTGGACCCCCGGTATTCGATGGCATCGGTATTCGATAAATCCAGTATTCGATGCATTATATCGCAAAAAAATTTCCTCAGTATTCGATTGAAAACCCGGTATTCGATACGATTCGTATGAGACCTGTCCACGTGTGGCCTGAACTGCCAAATGTGCGCCAGTGTTTACAAGCCAGCCAGTGTGTGCGCATCTAAGGATACATTCGGTACATTCCATATTATCACTGTGTTTGGTGCTGTTTCTGCAAAATAAGTCACCATGGGCCCCAAGAAAGCTTCTAGTGCCAACCCTGTGGTAAAAAGGGAGAGAATTAGTATGGAAATTAAGAAAGATTTTGAAGGGTTTGGGGCTAAACCTGAGAAGCCTATGCCAGTTGTGGACTCCACTGTGCCTACTTCAAAAATTAAGGAAATGTGTGCACAGTGGGTTGAAGTGCAAACATTTATGGTTGAAAATCACCCTAACACAGCTATTGCAAGCCTTGCTGGTGACTATTAAAATGACAATGTTGTGGCCCATTTTAGACAAATCGTAAAGGAACGGGAGGTACAGAGCTCTATGGACAGATTTGTTGTGCGACAGAGGTCCAGTGACTCTCAAGCTGGTCCTAGTGGCATTAAAAGAAGAAGGGAAGTAACCCTGGAAAAGGACTTGCTACCTCAAGTCCTAATGGAAGGGGATTTCCCTTCTAAACACTAACACCTCTCCCCTCTTCCCATCCCAGCAATCATCACCAGATCTTCATTAAGGTAAGTGTCAATTATTTTAATGTTATTGTAATTATTCTATTGCATTAAACTTAATATTTCATGTAGTAAAATTTTTTTTTTCATACTTTTGGGTGTCTTGCACGGATTAATTTGATTTCCATTATTTCTTATGAGGAAAATTGATTCGGTTCTCGATATTATCGGTATTTGATGAGCTCTCAGGAATGGATTAATATCGAATACCGGGGGTCCACTGTATATGGAATAAGTGGTAAGTTACTAAAAGCTGTAACGAGTTTTTATTAGGATAGTGGGTGTGTAGAAGAGAGGGAGACTACTTCCTGGTAAAAGTAGGTCTTAGACAGGGATGTGTAATGTCACCATGGTTGTTTAATATATTTATAGATGGGGTTGTAAAAGAAGTAAATGCTAGGGTGTTTGGGAGAGGGGTGGGACTAAATTATGGGGAATTAAATACAAAATGGAAATTGACACAGTTGCTTTTTGCTGATGATTCTGTGCTTATGGGAGATTCTAAAGAAAAACTGCAAAGGTTAGTGGACGAGTTTGGGAGTGTGTGTAAAGGTAGAAAGTTGAAAGTGAACATAGAAAAGAGTAAGGTGATGAGGGTATCAAATGATTTAGATAAAGAAAAATTGGATATCAAATTGGGGAGGAGTATGGAAGAAGTGAATGTTTTCAGATACTTGGGAGTTGACGTGTTGGCGGATGGATTTATGAAGGATGAGGTTAATCATAGAATTGATGAAGAAAAAAAGGTGAGTGGTGCGTTGAGGTATAAGTGGAGACATAAAACATTATCTACGGAGGCAAAGAAGGGAATGTATGAAAGTATAGTAGTACCAACACTCTTATATGGGTGTGAAGCTTGGGTTGTGAATGCAGCAGCGAGGAGGCGGTTGGAGGTAGTGGAGATGTCCTGTCTAAGGGCAATGTGTGGTGTAAATATTATGCAGAAAATTTGGAGTGTGGAAATTAGGAGAAGGTGTGGAGTTAATAAAAGTATTAGTCAGAGGGCTGAAGAGGGGTTCTAGAGCTGGTTTGGTCATTTAGAGAGAATGGATCAAAGTAGAATGACATGGAGAGCATTTAAATCTGTAAGGGAAGGAAGGTGGGGTAGGGGTCGTCCTTGAAAAGGTTGGAAGGAAGGGGTAAGGGAGGTTTTGTGGGCCAGGGGCTTGGACTTCCAGCAGGCGTGCGTGAGTGTGTTCGATAGAAGTGAATGGAGACGAATGGTATTTGGGACCTGACGATCTGTTGGAGTGTGAGCAGGGTAATATTTAGTGAAGGGATTCAGGGAAAGCGGTTATTTTTATATAGCCGGACTTGAGTCCTGGAAATGGGAAGTACAATGCCTGCACTCTAAAGGAGGGGTTCGGGATATTGACGGTTTGGAGGGATATGTTGTGTATCTTTATAGGTATGTGCTTCTGAAGCTGTTGTGTTCTGAGCACCTCTGCAAAAGCAGTGATTATGTGTGAGTGAGGTGAAAGTGTTGAATGATGATGAAATTATCTTCTTTTTTGGGATTTTCTTTCTTTTTTTGGTCACCCTGCCTCGGTGGGAGATGGCCGACTTGTTAAAAAAAAAAAAAATAGATCTGTAATATAATGTAACTCCTGTTATGATAGTTGGTTATGGCCTGATTAACAGAACCCAATTATAATAGATAATACAGTACAAAAAATAGGAAACCTGCTCAAGGAGTGTGGAGAGAACACCTATGAGTGTTTATTTACAATTTAACCCTTTGACAGTCTGTCCTATAGCTCTACAGCTTTGAAGCCAGAGTCCAAGCCGTAGTTCTATGCCATGAGTTCAGCTCACTCAGATAAGCTGTGAGTGGTAAATCTGGGCCTAGATATGAGAGAATACATCTGTGTGGTAAGTGTGCACCACATAAAACAAATCCTGCAGCCCGAAGTGCATAATGAGAAAAAAAATGTGACCACATCTTTGGATTAATAGAGCAACTTTGCAGTGCTTTTTTGCATGTTTATTACAGTTGTATTCATTGTTTCTTGGTCTAATTTGATAGAATGGAAGATTTTTTTTTTTTAAAAGTCGGCCATCTCCCACCGAGGTAGGGTGACCCAAAAAGAAAGAAAATCCCCAAAAAGAAAATACTTCCATCATCATTCAACACTTTCACCTCACTCACACATAATCACTGTTTTTGCAGAAGTGCCCAGAATACAATAGTTTAGAAGCATATACATATAAGGATAAACAACATATCCCTCCAAACTGCCAATATCCCAAACCCCTCCTTTAAAGTACAGACATTGTACTTCCCATTTCCAGGACTCAAGTCCGGCAATATAAAAATAACTGGTTTCCCTGAATCCCTTCACTAAATATTACCTTGCTCGCACTCCAACAGCTCGTCAGGTCCCAAATACCATTCATCTTCATTCACTCCTATCTAACACGCTCATGCACGCTTGCTGGAAGTCCAAGCCCCTCGCCCACAAAACCTCCTTTACCCCCTTCTTCCAACCTTTTCGAGGACGACCCCTACCCCGCCTTCCTTCCCCTACAGAGATGATTTTGACTGGTTTTAGCAGTGACAATGGCTTGAAACTGAGCTCAAAGTAGCGGAAATGTTCTATTTTTCCCAATGTTCAAGAGTAAACAAATGACGTCACGTGTCCAATACATGTCAGCTAGTGGGTCTAATGTGCATTCACGAATGAGCTGATATTATTTATACAGTACAATGGTGTAGGTAGTAGGTTGGTAGACAGCAACCACCCAGGGAAGTACTACCGTCCTGCCAGATGACTGTGAAACAGAAACCTGTAACTGTTTTGCATGATGGTAGGATTGCTGGTTTCTTTTTCTGTCTCATAAACATGCTAGATAACAGGGATATCTTGCTACTCCTACCTACACTTTGGTCACACTTCACAGACACGCACATGCATATATATATACATACATCTAGGTTTTTCTCCTTTTTCTAAATAGCTCTTGTTCTTCTTTATTTCTTCTATTGTCCATGGGGGAAGTGGAAAAGAATCTTTCCTCCGTAAGCCATGCATGTCGTATGAGGCGACTAAAATGCCAGGAGCAATGGGCTAGTAACCCCTTCTCCTGTAGACATTTACTAAAAAAGAGAAGAAAAACTTTATAAAACTGGGATGCTTGAATGTGCGTGGATGTAGTGCGATGACAAGAAACAGATGATTGCTGATGTTATGAATGAAAAGAAGTTGGATGTCCTGGCCCTAAGCGAAACAAAGCTGAAGGGGGTAGGGGAGTTTCGGTGGGGGAAATAAATGGGATTAAATCTGGAGTATCTGAGAGAGTTAGAGCAAAGGAAGGGTAGCAGTAATGTTGAAGGATCAGTTATAGAAGGAGAAAAGAGAATATGAATGTGTAAATTCAAGAATTATGTGGATGATTTGAAGCCGCTAGAATTATTGAGTATATATACGTCAGAAACATTGGCTCGTAAGACGTATTTATACGTCGAAAACAGTCAAAGGGTTAAAGTAAAGGTTGGATGCGAAAAGTGGGTCATAATAAGCGTGTATGCACCTGGAGAAGAGAGGAATGTAGAGGAGAGAGAGAGATTTTGGGAGATGTTAAGTGAATGTATAGGAGCCTTTGAACCAAGTGAGAGAGTAATTGTGGTAAGGGACCTGAATGCTAAAGTATGAGAAACTTTTAGAGAGGGTGTGGTAGGTAAGTTTGGGGTGCCAGGTGTAAATGATAATGGGAGCCCTTTGATTGAACTTTGTATAGAAAGGGGTTTAGTTATAGGTAATACATATTTTAAGAAAAAGAGGATAAATAAGTATACAAGATATGATGTAGGGCAAAATGACAGTAGTTTGTTGGATTATGTATTGGTAGATAAAAGACTGTTGAGTAGACTTCAGAATGTACATGTTTATAGAGGGGCCACAGATATGTCAGATCACTTTCTAGTTGTAGATACACTGAGAGTAAAAGGTAGATGGGATACAAGGAGAATAGAAGCATCAGGGAAGAGAGAGGTGAAGGTTTATAAACTAAAAGAGGAGGCAGTTAGGGTAAGATATAAACAGCTATTGGAGGATAGATGGGCTAATGAAAGCATAGGCAATGGGGTCGAAGAGGTATGGGGTAGGTTTAAAAATGTAGTGTTAGAGTGTTCAGCAGAAGTTTGTGATTACAGGAAAGTGGGTGCGGGAGGGAAGAGGAACGATTGGTGGAATGATGATGTAAAGAGAGTAGTAAGGGAGAAAAAGTTAGCATATGAGAAGTTTTTACAAAGTAGAAGTGATGCAAGGAGGGAAGAGTATATGGAGAAAAAGAGAGAGGTTAAGAGAGTGGTGAAGCAATGTAAAAAGAGAGCAAATGAGAGAGCGGGCGAGATGTTATCAACAAATTTTGCTGAAAATAAGAAAAAGTTTTGGAGTGAGATTAACAAGTTAAGGAAGCCTAGAGAACAAATGGATTTGTCAGTTAAAAATAGGAGAGGAGAGTTATTAAATGGAGAGTTAGAGGTATTGGGAAGATGGAGGGAATATTTTGAGGAATTGTTAAATGTTGATGAAGATAGGGAAGCTGTGATTTCGTGTATAGGGCAAGGAGGAATAACATCTTGTAGGAGTGAGGAAGAGCCAGTTGTGAGTGTGGGGGAAGTTCGTGAGGCAGTAGGTAAAATGAAAGGGGGTAAGGCAGCCGGGATTGATGGGATAAAGATAGAAATGTTAAAAGCAGGTGGGGATATAGTTTTGGAGTGGTTGGTGCAATTATTTAATAAATGTATGGAAGAGGGTCAGGTACCTAGAGATTGGCAGAGAGCATGTATAGTTCCTTTGTATAAAGACAAAGGGGACAAAAGAGAGTGCAAAAATTATAGGGGGATAAGTCTGTTGAGACCTAGGTAGTAGGTTGGTAGACAGCAACCGCCCAGGGAGGTACTACCGTCCTGCCAAGTGAGTGTAAAACGAAAGCCTGTAGTTGTTTTGCATGATGGTAGGATTGCTGGTGTCTTTTGTCTGTCTCATAAATATGCAAGATTACAGGTAAGTCCTGCTACTTCTACTTACACTTAGGTCACACTAAACATACATGTACAAGCATATATATACACGCCCCTCTGGGTTTTCTTCTATTTTCTTTCTAATTCTTGTTCTTGTTTATTTCCTCTTATCTCCATGGGGAAGTGGAACAGAATTCTTCCTCTGTAAGCCATGCGTGTTGTAAGAGGCGACTAGAATGCCGGGAGCAAGGGGCTTGTAACCCCTTCTCCTGTATATATTACTGAATTTAAAAGGAGAAACTTCAGTTTTTTCTTTTGGGCCACCCCACCTCAGTGGGATACGGCTGGTACGTTGAAAGAAGAAGAAGAAGTCTGTTGAGTATACCTGGTAAAGTGTATGGTAGAGTTATTATTGAAAAAATTAAGAGTAAGACGGAGAATAGGATAGCAGATGAACAAGGAGGCTTTAGGAAAGGTAGGGGGTGTGTGGACCAGGTGTTTACAGTGAAACATATAAGTGAACAGTATTTAGATAAGGCTAAAGAGGTCTTTGTGGCATTTATGGATTTGGAAAAGGCGTATGACAGGGTGGATAGGGGGGCAATGTGACAGATGTTGCAGGTGTATGGTGTAGGAGGTAGGTTACTGAAAGCAGTGAAGAGTTTTTACGAGGATAGTGAGGCTCAAGTTAGAGTATGTAGGAAAGAAGGAAATTATTTCCCAGTAAAAGTAGGCCTTAGACAAGGATGTGTAATGTCACTGTGGTTGTTTAATATATGTATAGATGGGGTTGTAAGAGAAGTAAATGCGAGGGTCTTGGCAAAAGGCATGGAGTTAAAAGATAAAGAATCAAACAAAGTGGGAGTTGTCACAGTTGCTCTTTGCTGATGACACTGTGCTCTTGGGAGATTCTGAAGAGAAGTTGCAGAGATTGGTGGATGAATTTGGTACGGTGTGCAAAAGAAGAAAATTAAAAGTGAATACAGGAAAGAGTAAGGTTATGAGGATAACAAAAAGATTAGGTGATGAAAGATTGGATATCAGATTGGAGGGAGAGAGTATGGAGGAGGTGAATGTATTCAGATATTTGGGAGTGGACGTGTCAGCGGATGGGTCTATGAAAGATGAGGTGAATCATAGAATTAATGAGGGGAAAAGGGTAAGTGGTGCACTTAGGAGTCTGTGGAGACAAAGAACTTTGTCCTTGGAGGCAAAGAAGGGAATGTATGAGAGTATAGTTTTACCAACGCTCTTATGTGGGTGTGAAGCATGGGTGATGAATGTTGCAGCGAGGAGAAGGCTGGAGGCAGTGGAGATGCCATGTCTGAGGGCAATGTGTGGTGTGAATATAATGCAGAGAATTCATTGTTTGGAAGTTAGGAGGAGGTGCGGGATTACCGAAACTGTTGTCCAGAGGGCTGAGGAAGGGTTGTTGAGGTGGTTCGGACATGTAGAGAGAATGCAGCGAAACAGAGTGACTTCAAGAGTGTATCAGTCTGTAGTGGAAGGAAGGCGGGGTAGGGGTTGGCCTAGGAAAGGTTGGAGGGAGGGGGCAAAGGAGGTTTTGTGTGCGAGGGGCTTGGACTTCCAGCAGGCATGCGTGAGCGTGTTTGATAGGAGTGAATGGAGACAAATGGTTTTTAATACTTGACGTGCTGTTAGAGTGTGAGCAAAATAACATTTATGAAGGGGTTCAGGGAAACCGGCAGGCCGGACTTGAGTCCTGGAGATGGGAAGTACAGTGCCTGCACTCTGAAGGAGGGGTGTTAATGATGCATTTTAAAAACTGTAGTGTAAAGCACCCTTCTGGCAGGACAGTGATGGAGTGAATGATGGTGAAAGTTTTTCTTTTTCGGGCCACCCTGCCTTGGTGGGAATCGGCCAGTGTGATAATAAAATAAAATAATTATTACAATATTGCATAACAGTAAATCTTCTATTTTTTGGCGTGAATAAAAATTCATTATGTGAATAAAAAATAAAAATGGAATTCATTTGTAAAGCCTGGAAACGTAACTAATAAACAGAGGAAATGTTATTTTAGTGCCAGGAATACCTGCATTATTTATTCTGAACCCTATTTTGAAAATGGAATATCTTCAACTCTGTGTGAAATTTGCCAAATTGCCAATTTCCAATCACTTTATTGGGTTGTTGAAACAGTCGACTGGGTGATTTCTTGTGCTCAATTGATAAAATAGAAGTAATACTAACAAAATAGCTAAGAATTTGGCAGACTGGAATAACGTAATTGGCCTAAAATGGGAGTCAAAGTCGGCAAAATTGCTGATGCGTAAATATTGCTGACGCAGCAAAATTCGCGAAAGAGTAATTTCATCAATTTTCCATCAAATTTTATACTTTTTGTTTTATTACATTCAGAAAAAGATTCTCTATCATTTCATAAGAAAAATATCTTTTTTTTTTTTAAATTCTTGGACCATGTGGACAAGTTTCAGATCGGGGGTCTGGACCCTGAAAGGGTTAAATCTAATATTTGCAGCACTGCCTAGCTGATGGCTTTCTGGCACTCCATCATGATATTCTTTTGAAGGGAAGATAACAGCCAGAGAAGGCTAAAATGTGCATGAAGAATGTGAAGACAACAAATACACACTGTACAGGAAAATAAGTATGAACACACTAAGTTTGAACACACAGTACTCAGATATTCATGAAAATTGTTTTAGTCTTTTGAAAAATAATAAATTCTTAGGGAAAAAAAGCAAAGCTTAATTATACTTTGGACAAACCTTTAATTAAAAAATAATAGTGTCATTCAGTCTACAAAACTGTAATTTTAATAAATAATGAGTATAAAAAAAAAGGAGTACTCGTAAGTGCTCAAAAATTGATGTAACTTTAATATTAACAAGAACTCACCCGCTTGCCCTCGCCACAGACCAATGGGTACTTAAGATCATCTTGAGTCAGTGTTTTGTAAGCCCATCCAGTCATGAAGTGATCACGATACAAGACTCGCTTGCCTAGATCACTTCTCAAGGGGCGGCGTATAAAGTCCAAGTGGGTGAACTCTCCACCAAGAAGCCCAGGATGCATAGCTCCCTGGTAGTGATTAATTCAAAAATTTATTGAAGCGGCCAAAAAAATATAATAATAATATACTCAAATTTAGGGAGCAAGGGGCTAGTAACCCTTTCTCCCGTATAAATTACTAAATTCAAGAGAAACTTTGGTTTTTCTTTTTGGGCCACCCTGCCTTGGTGGGATACGACCGGTGTGTTGAAAGAAAGATACTCAAATTAAGCAATAAACCCAAAAGGGTCCTACAGCACTGCAGGGAGGGATGTGTAAAGGAGGAATATATAGAGGCTAGGAGGGAATGAAGGGGGCAGAAGTGTGCAAAGGGTAAGAGTATGTGGGGAATAGGAGAGAGTGCAATAAGTTAGTTACTGTTAAAAGATCAAAGAGTCTGCATCAAAGATGGGACTTTCAGCAAGGAGGTCAATTAGAGTAAGTGTGTTGGGGGTAGTGGAGACATCAGAAGTGAATTCTGCATGCCTACTGATAAACATGACAATCTATTAAGATATGGTGACCTGACACTGCAACCAGTCTTTGCAGAGCAATGATGGATGTTTTTCTACAAAGTATCTGTGAGTGAGGCAAGCATGGCTAATACATAGGTGAGAGAATACAGATTCCCAAACATAACAATGGTGAAAGGTAACAAAATAAGTAATTTAAGGAAGAGGGGAATTTTTCAAGATTACGTTGAACAATATTTTAGAGTTTTTTGGCAGTCTAATAAATCTGCCACATACAAAATGTACTCAAGCTAAGAATGCTGTACTACAGATGAAACACCCTACTTGAATATAATAGGTAACTGATTTATGATGTTCTGCATTTACAAACCTAGTACTCTGCAACAAATTAATTACTTACAAATGATGATCTGTAACTTTGATTATAAGGAACAAACAGGTTTCATTTTAAATACACAATTTTTCCTCATTTTTACCAAATACATTCATATTACACATTTAAAGAGAGAGGGGAGATTATTTACCAGTAAAAGTAGGCCTTAGACATGGATGTGTGATGTCACCATGGTTGTTTAACAATTATAGATGGGGTTGTAAAAGAAGTGAATACTTGGGTGTTGAGATGTTTAAGATTAAAAGATAACAAATTAATTGCAAGGTGGAAGTCATCACAGTTGCTCTTGATTGATGACATTGTTCTTTTGGGATATTTTAATGAGAAATTGTAAAGATTGGTGAAGGAATTTAGGAAAGTATATAAAAGAAAGAAATTAAAAGTGAACATAGGAAAGAGCAAGGTGATGAGAGTAAATCAAATCAGGGAACGGGTGTAGATTGAACCCATGGCAAGTGAATCCTAAAACTAACTGGCCAGTGTGTTAACCACTCAGCCAGGTGGATCTAACAAGATTCATCCAAATAGGTATATTTCTATACACTATAGGGAGGTTAGCATAGGCCCTACTGTGACCACAAATAACAGCTTTTTGCAGATGAATCCCACACCAGCATGGCTGTGGCGTACTCTACCTCAAATCCCTTCAAAGAAGTCATCATGGCACTACAGATTTATACACCCTCCAAGTCATCCTATTTTGCTCCATCCTCTCTAAATGTCCAAACCACCTCAACAAGTTCTCAGTCTTCTGGGTAATACTTTTAGTAACCCCACACTACCTCCTAATCTACAAACTTTGGATTCTCTGCGTAATATTTACACCACACATTTCCCTCAGACACGACATCTCAACTGTATCCAGCCTCCTCCTCACTGCAACATTCACAACTGTGAATAAAACTACAAACAAAAATTACAATTAAAATGAAAACTGACCTTTTAACAGCCTACTAAAGTTTGACGTATTCAAACCTAATAAGCCCTGCCAGCAAGAATGCATATAGCACTAAACTGTTTTTACATTTCAATTTCTAACAAATTTTTATTTTAATGTTTTCTTTCAATGTATTTATGACCTTGCTAAGAAAAATGGAAAACACAATGAGGGGTTCTATCAAACAAGCAAGGAAAAAGTCCAACCCTCTCTCACTGACCAGTTATCAGAGATACCTGTCCTCTCATCAGGACTTTGCAGATCAGCTGTTCAGCAGTTAATCATCATATAGTTAAGAAATCACCCACTGTTACCTTCGTCAATACTTTATATGTAGTCAATGCTGTATATCCATACATAAATTATTGAAAGTAGCCCTTTATATATATATATATATATATTTTTTTTTTTAACAAGTCGGCCGTCTCCCACCGAGGCAGGGCGACCCAAAGAGAAAGAAACTCCCCAAAAAGAAAATACTTTCATCATCATTCAACACTTTCACCTCACTCACACGTAATCACTGTTTTTGCAGAGGTGCCCAGAATACAACAGTTTAGAAGTATATACATATAAAAATACACAATACAGTGGACCCCCGCTTTACGATCACCTCCCAATGCGACCAATTATGTAAGTGTATTTATGTAAGTGCATTTGTATGTGTATGTTTGGGGGCCTGAAATGGACTAATCTAATTCACAATATTCCTTATGGGAACAAATTCCTTCAGTACCGGCACCTGAACATACTTCTGGAATGAAATAATATCGTAAACTGGGGGTCCACTGTATATCTCTCCAAAGTGCCAATATATATTTATTGGGGTAGGTTTAAAAATGTAGTGTTAGAGTGTTCAGCAGAAGTTTGTGGTTACAGGAAAGTGGGTGCAGGAGGGAAGAGGAGCGATTGGTGGAATGATGATGTAAAGAGAGTAGTAAGGGAGAAAAAGTTAGCATATGAGAAGTTTTTACAAAGTAGAAGTGATGCAAGGAGGGAAGAGTATATGGAGAAAAAGAGAGAAGTTAAGAGAGTGGTGAAGCAATGTAAAAAGAGAGCAAATGAGAGAGTGGGTGAGATGTTATCAACAAATTTTGTTGAAAATAAGAAAAAGTTTTGGAGTGAGATTAACAAGTTAAGGGGGCCTAGAGAGCAAATGGATTTGTCAGTTAAAAATAGGAGAGGAGAGTTATTAAATGGAGAGTTAGAGGTATTGGGAAGATGGAAGGAATATTTTGAGGAATTGTTAAATGTTGATGAGGATAGGGAAGCTGTGATTTCGTGTATAGGGCAAGGAGGAATAACATCTTGTAGGAGTGAGGAAGAGCCAGTTGTGAGTGTGGGGGAAGTTCGTGAGGCAGTAGGTAAAATGAAAGGGGGTAAGGCAGCCGGGATTGATGGGATAAAGATAGAAATGTTAAAAGCAGGTGGGGATATAGTTTTGGAGTGGTTGGTGCAATTATTTAATAAATGTATGGAAGAGGGTAAGGTACCTAGGGATTGGCAGAGAGCATGCATAGTTCCTTTGTATAAAGGCAAAGGGGATAAAAGAGAGTGCAAAAATTATAGGGGGATAAGTCTGTTGAGTGTACCTGGTAAAGTGTATGGTAGAGTTATAATTGAAAGAATTAAGAGTAAGACGGAGAATAGGATAGCAGATGAACAAGGAGGCTTTAGGAAAGGTAGGGGGTGTGTGGACCAGGTGTTTACAGTGAAACATATAAGTGAACAGTATTTAGATAAGGCTAAAGAGGTCTTTGTGGCATTTATGGATTTGGAAAAGGCGTATGACAGGGTGGATAGGGGGGCAATGTGGCAGATGTTGCAAGTGTATGGTGTAGGAGGTAGGTTACTGAAAGCAGTGAAGAGTTTTTACGAGGATAGTGAGGCTCAAGTTAGAGTATGTAGGAAAGAGGGAAATTTTTTCCCAGTAAAAGTAGGCCTTAGACAAGGATGTGTGATGTCACCGTGGTTGTTTAATATATTTATAGATGGGGTTGTAAGAGAAGTAAATGCGAGGGTCTTGGCAAGAGGCGTGGAGTTAAAAGATAAAGAATCACACACAAAGTGGGAGTTGTCACAGCTGCTCTTTGCTGATGACACTGTGCTCTTGGGAGATTCTGAAGAGAAGTTGCAGAGATTGGTGGATGAATTTGGTAGGGTGTGCAAAAGAAGAAAATTAAAGGTGAATACAGGAAAGAGTAAGGTTATGAGGATAACAAAAAGATTAGGTGATGAAAGATTGAATATCAGATTGGAGGGAGAGAGTATGGAGGAGGTGAACGTATTCAGATATTTGGGAGTGGACGTGTCAGCGGATGGGTCTATGAAAGATGAGGTGAATCATAGAATTGATGAGGGAAAAAGAGTGAGTGGTGCACTTAGGAGTCTGTGGAGACAAAGATCTTTGTCCTTGGAGGCAAAGAGGGGAATGTATGAGAGTATAGTTTTACCAACGCTCTTATATGGGTGTGAAGCGTGGGTGATGAATGTTGCAGCGAGGAGAAGGCTGGAGGCAGTGGAGATGTCATGTCTGAGGGCAATGTGTGGTGTGAATATAATGCAGAGAATTCGTAGTTTGGAAGTTAGGAGGAGGTGCGGGATTACCAAAACTGTTGTCCAGAGGGCTGAGGAAAGGTTGTTGAGGTGGTTCGGACATGTAGAGAGAATGGAGCGAAACAGAATGACTTCAAGAGTGTATCAGTCTGTAGTGGAAGGAAGGCGGGGTAGGGGTAGGCCTAGAAAAGGTTGGAGGGAGGGGGTAAAGGAGGTTTTGTGTGCGAGGGGCTTGGACTTCCAGCAGGCATGCGTGAGCGTGTTTGATAGGAGTGAATGGAGACAAATGGTTTTTAATACTTGACGTGCTGTTGGAGTGTGAGCAAAGTAACATTTATGAAGGGATTCAGGGAAACCGGCAGGCCGGACTTGAGTCCTGGAGATGGGAAGTACAGTGCCTGCACTCTGAAGGAGGGGTGTTAATGTTGCAGTTTAAAAACTGTAGTGTAAAGCACCCTTCTGGCAAGACAGTGATGGAGTGAATGATGGTGAAAGTTTTTCTTTTTAAATATTGTACTACATAAAAGATTAACTGTATTGTACTAAGTACAAAATAACTTGTTAATATTTTATCATCAGTGTCTTTCACAGATTAAAATATATCTGTTATACAATATAATTAGTAAATGGTGAGCAGCAACCTTAAACCAAGACAGCAATGCCTAAGTGTACGTAATAAGGCAAATAGATTACTGGGATTTATATCAAGAAGTGTAAGCAACAGAAGTCCAGAGGTCATACTGCAGCTTTATACATCATTAGTAAGGCCTCACCTAGATTATGCAGCTCAGTTCTGGTCTCCATATTACAGAATGGACATAAATTCGTTAGAAAACATTCAACGTAGGATGACTAAATTAATACATCGCATTAGAAATCTTCCTTATGAAGGAAGATTGAAGACTCTTAAGTTACATTCACTTGTTAGACGAAGAATGAGGGGAGACCTGATCGAAGTGTATAAGTGGAAGATAGGTATTAATAAAGGGGATATTAATAAGGTCTTGAGGATATCTCTCCAGGAGAGAACCCGCAGTAATGGATTTAAATTAAATAAGTTTAGATTTAGAAAGGACATAGGAAAGTATTGGTTTGGAAATAGGGTAGTTGATGAGTGGAACAGTCTACCTAGTTGGGTTATTGAGGCTAGGACTTTGGGTAGTTTCAAATTTAGGTTGGATAAGTACATGAGTGGGAGGGGTTGGATTTGAGTGGGACTTTCACATCAGAGCTTATTTCTTGGGTAGCATTGCAAATTGGGTTGGGCAAATGTTTTGTTAGTGGGATGAATTGTAAAGGACCTGCCTAGTATGGGCGAACAGGCCTGCTGCAGTGTTCCTCCTTTCTTATGTTCTTAATTCATAGTTAAAAATTATGCTTTATTATGAGTAAATCTTTCATAACAATTATTGCCCATGGGTGCCAGTCAATATTTTGAAATAAAATATCAAAGCTACAGTATTTATATTACAGGATCAGCAGAATCTTGAACTTGGGATTTAAATGTGCAAAAAACACACTGAATCCAAATCAACATGAGTAAATCATTTACTTTATAATTATTTATTTACATAAAATATTAAAAAAGTTACATTTTAACCATACAGTAATTACAAATGAATAAAATCAATGTCAAACTTTTTTTTTATCTTCTCCAGTCATTCAGATACAAAAAAAAAAATTGAGCAACCAACAACAGTAATTTTTCTACCCTAAATAATAATAACTTCCTGTATATTGTATTTTATAAAACACTACATACTAAAAAATATTACCAGTTTTCTAATGCGTTGTGTTTCTGTCTCTGGAGTAAAGTCAAATGACATGGGATGTGGCTGGCCATTAAGAGAAAGGACACCTCGGGAATCTCCAGCATTGGCTATGTACAGTTTACCGTGAATAAACAGAGCCACACAAGCAGTACATCCACCTAACAACTGGAACTTGTGCTTGTCCTCCCCAATAATCTGGTCCTGTGGAAATTATTCACTTATAAACCTTCACAGAAGTTTCTACAGCATTAGTAATAAGTATTCCAGCCAAGTTAACTTCATATACATATTTTTTGGGCAATTCAATGGATTGATTTAGTACCAAGCAAGAATTTTATTATAGTAAACTCCAAGCTGCAATCATAAATAAAGAACGGTTTTTAATTTCAGTTATGACAGCTGGTTAGTACATTTCAAACTGCTGGGTATGATCCACTATGTTCTAATTATTTTTTTTAAACACCCCAGTTGTCTCCTTACCAAGGAAGGCTTACTCACACACACACAAAAAAATACTCCTACCAAGGCAGGCTGACCCACAAATAAAAAGAAAATGCATTCATCATCACTCATTCAATATCTATCTTGCCAGAAGTGCTGACACACTACAAATAACCCTCTAAACTGCAATATCACCCTGTCCCAAAATTTCAGAGTGTAGCACAGTACTACTACCCACCACCAGGACTCAGGTCCTGCTAACCAGTTTCCTGTGAGTCCCCTCATCAATGTTACTGGGCTCATACTCCAACAGCACAAGCCATAAAAACAAGTCCTCACACAATTCTGGTAGATGTTCAATCCCTTAGCACTTAAAACTTTCTTTACCCCCCTCCCTCCAACCTTTACTTGGATGGCTCCTATTCCTTTCTTCCACCCCAAATTTACACATCCCTCTGTTATCCTATTCAGATTCATCCTCTCCAAATGCCCAAACCTGTTCCTAAAAAAACCCTCCTAAGCCCTTGGCAACCCCACACTTATTCCCTTAAAAGAATGATGCATAACATCTGTGTAACAGTACAGTTCTGCACATTATCATTGTTTTTATTATTATTATTATTATTACTGGGGAAAGTACCAAAAGAGGAAGGATCATACAGCTTTGGAAAAGAGATGTAATCAGATTTTATCTAAGAGAGGGCAAGGTAGTTTAAATTCCATGGATAAAGAGCTCTTCACTAGAATCAAGGCACCCCTTGACTGGACAATAAGCAGGGTTTAATATTTTCAAGCTGAACCAGCTACAAAACTGTATAACTGGTGGACAGATCTTGCAAGCCTGTAGACAAGATTCATTTGTTAGAAGAAATACTATCTGACACCCATAATGTCATGGGTGTTACAATACAAGTACTGTACAGAATTATTTTTTATATTTTATCACATCCCAGCTGAAAAATAATAAGACTAAATTTAGCAACAATATAAAAAAGCACACTGGAGAGAGAGTTTATCTGGAGAGAGTTCCGGGGGTCAACGCCCCCGCGGCCCGGTCTGTGACCAGGCCTTCTTAGGTCAGTGTCCCAGGATGCGACCACACACCAGTCGACTAACACCCAGGTACCCATTTTACTGATGGGGAACATAGACAACAGGTGGAAAGAAACACGTCCAATGTTTCTACTCTGGCTGGGAATCGAACCCAGGCCCTCACCGTGTGAAGCGAGAGCGTTAACCACCAGGCCACCAGAGCCCTATGGAGGATTTTTTTTTTTAAACTCTGACTTATTTGATACAGTATGAACAATTACAGTGGACTATATTGGTAACCAGATTAAACTTAATACTATACTGTACATCAACATGCTCTTGCCTACATAACTTATATGACAAGACAGAAGTACAGCATCCCTTGAGGGTTGCTACCCACCAAACTACTACACATACTTCTAGTATTATACTGGAATGGTATATATCCAAAAACAGTGATTATGTATGAATGATAGTGAAAGTGTTGAATGATAACGAAAGTTTTCTTTCTTTCTTTTTGGGTCACCCTGCCTTGGTGGGAAATGGTTGACGTGTTAAAAAAAATAAATTGAAATTATACACTGGATTTAGTAATCAACAAAAACTGACAAGTGGACAAAAGGGATACACCAACGGTACATGTAAACTGTATGGACCAGACTACACTTCTGTGAAGATTCAAGACATCAACAGAACCTGTACCCATAGATGATACTGTAGTGAAGACAACACCAGTAAATGTGGCTAATATTGAAGATTAAGTTGAAGAACCTTAATACAGTGATTGTATCCAAATTTAGGCATAGGTACTTACATTCCGGTTTCCAGATCCTGCAATAAATTCAGTTGCCTCACATTCTTACATTCAACATTATACAGCTGCATCATGATAAACTCATCATACACCAACCATTAATTTGAGTAGAGTAGTGCTACATGTATAAGTTGAAAGACAATGACTACAGCCATTAGGGAGCACAATACCTTTTGTATTTGTACTTTGTTTTCATACTTCCTCTAAATTTTTTTTGTTTTCTGTAGATTTCATTTGTTATTCTATTCTGGAGTTTTTTGAGTGCTAACTATCTCACATTATGAAAAGTCCACATTCACAGTGTGTGCATGTGCGCATGTGTGTGCATGTGCGTGTGTGTGCACGTGTGTGCATTTGTGCTTGCTTTACAACTACTGGAAATGTCACAACTGTTCATGACAAATTAAAACATTGGACACTAGAAGCATACTCTTATTCATGTAGCAATAAAAATACTGTAAACAGGTATCACATACATACCCGCCCTTCTAATTCCATGAGTAAATCAGTTGCCATTTCTCCCCCTGACTACTCTTTTCACTGGCAGCACTTATTTTCCAAAACCCCGTTATTTGTTAATCTTATCAACATCCACATTTTCTATTACAGGCAAAGAAGTATGTTAACAGCTGCAATCTGAAGTCATCATTAAATGACAAAGTTAGACAAGTATTTCTAAAAATAAAACAAAATAATGAAATGATTTACTAACCATTTGCCAAAAGGCATATTCTAGTGCTCCAGTTACTGCATTTTCCACAGTCACTTCTTTTTCAGGTGCCCACAGAGGAGACTGTACCTTAAAACTGTTGTCTTCAAATGGGTCAGGAATCAAAATATCGATAACATCACACAGTTTCTCCTGTATGAATTAGCTACAATTAGCATACAATGTACTTCTGCATATTAAATGTTATTTCTTTACCTATATATATTCAACCATCTATTAAATCAGCACTTCTGAATTCTGCCTGGCTTCATGCACACATTTTCATTTCTCTACACTACCATTAATTACCTTGGATTTTCAAAAGCCAAATTCTCAAACATGAGCCAAAATTTCAACTATTCTACATACTATGAATACATATCTTATTTTCTGACAAAACGGTCAACTGCCCACTGATGCCTATAAACCATTTACTGTATTCCTATTATGCATAAAGCTTGATTACTCGGCGGGAGACGGCCGACTTGTTGAAAAAAAAAAAATTTATATATATATAATATAATATAGTAGGTTGGTAGACAGCAACCACCCAGGGAGGTATTACCGTCCTGCTAAGTGAGTGTAAAGCGAAAGCCTGTAATTGTTTTACATGATGGTAGGATTGCTGGTGTCTTTTGTCTGTCTCATAAATATGCAAGATTACAGGTACGTCTTGCTACTTCTACTTACACTTAGGTCACACTATACATACATGTACACGTTTATTTATACACACTCATCTGAGTTTTCTTTGATTTTATCTTAATAGTTCTTGGTCTTATTACTTTTCCTTTTATATCCATGGGGAAGTGGAATAAGAATCTTTCCTCCGTAAGCCATGCGTGTTGTAAAAGTCAACTAAAATGCCGGGAACAATGGGCTAGTAACCCCTTTTCCTGTAAAGATTACTAAAAAGAATAAGAAGAAGAAAATTGTCAAAGTGGAAAGTCTGAATGTGCGTGGATGTTGTGCAAATGATAAGAAAGAGATGATTGTGGATGTTATGAATGAGAAGAAACTGGATGTCCTGGCTTTAAGTGAAACAAAGCTGAAGGGGGTGGGAGAGTTTCAATGGAGAGGAATAAATGGGATTAGGTCAGGGGTTTCAAATAGAGTTAGAGCTAAAGAAGGAGTAGCAATAATGTTGAAGGATAAGCTATGGCAGGAAAAGAGGGACTACAAATGTATAAATTCAAGGATTATGTGGAGTAAAATAAAGATTGGATGTGAAAAGTGGATTATAGTAAGTGTGTATGCACCTGGAGAAGAGAGAAGTGTAGAGGAGAGAGAGAGATTCTGGGAAATGTTGAGTGAATGCGTGGGAAGTTTTGAATCAAGTGTGAGAGTAATGGTGGTTGGGGATTTCAATGCTAAAGTGGGTAAAAATATTATGGAGGGAGTAGTAGGTAAATTTGGGGTGCCAGGGGTAAATGTAAATGGGGAGCCTTTAATTGAGCTATGTGTAGAAAGAAATTTGGTAATAAGTAATACATATTTTTTGAAAAAGAGGATAAATAAATATACAAGGTATGATGTAGCACGTAATGAAAGTAGTTTGTTAGATTATGTATTGGTGGATAAAAGGTTGATGGGTAGGCTCCAGGATGTACATGTTTATAGAGGGGCAACTGATATATCGGATCATTATTTAGTTGTAGCTACAGTTAGAGTAAGAGGTAGATGGGAAAAGAGGAAGGTGGCAACAACAAGTAAGAGGGAGGTGAAAGTGTATAAACTAAGGGAGGAGGAAGTTCGGGCGAGATATAAGCGACTATTGGCAGAAAGGTGGGCTAGTGCAAAGATGAGTAGTGGGGGGGTTGAAGAGGGTTGGAATAGTTTTAAAAATGCAGTATTAGAATGTGGGGCAGAAGTTTGTGGTTATAGGAGGGTGGGGGCAGGAGGAAAGAGGAGTGATTGGTGGAATGATGAAGTAAAGGGTGTGATAAAAGAGAAAAAGGTAGCTTACGAGAGGTTTTTACAAAGCAGAAGTGTTATAAGAAGAGCAGAGTGTATATGGAGAGTAAAAGAAAGGTGAAGAGAGTGGTGAGAGAGTGCAAAAGGAGAGCAGATGAAAGAGTGGGAGAGGCACTGTCAAGAAATTTTAATGAAAATAAGAAAAAATTTTGGAGTGAGTTAAACAAGTTAAGAAAGCCTAGGGAAAGTATGGATTTGTCCGTTAAAAACAGAGTAGGGGAGTTAGTAGATGGGGAGATGGAGGTATTAGGTAGATGGCGAGAATATTTTGAGGAACTTTTAAATGTTGAGGAAGAAAGGGAGGCGGTAATTTCATGCACTGGCCAGGGAGGTATACCATCTTTTAGGAGTGAAGAAGAGCAGAATGTAAGTGTGGTGGAGGTACGTGAGGCATTACGTAGAATGAAAGGGGGTAAAGCAGCTGTAACTGATGGGATCATGACAGAAATGTTAAAAGCAGGGGGGGATATAGTGTTGGAGTGGTTGGTACTTTTGTTTAATAAATGTATGAAAGAGGGGAAGGTACCTAGGGATTGGCGGAGAGCATGTATAGTCCCTTTATATAAAGGGAAAGGGGACAAAAGAGATTGTAAAAATTATAGAGGAATAAGTTTACTGAGTATACCAGGAAAAGTATACGGTAGAGTTACAAATGAAAGAATTAGAGGTAAGACAGAATGTAGAATTGCGGATGAGCAAGGAGGCTTCAGAGTGGGTAGGGGATGTGTAGATCAAGTGTTTACATTGAAGCATATATGTGAACAGTATTTAGATAAAGGTAGGGAAGTTTTTATTGCATTTATGGATTTAGAAAAGGCATATGATAGAGTGGATAGAGGAGCAATGTGGCAGATGTTGCAAGTATATGGAATAGGTGGTAAGTTACTAAATGCTGTAAAGAGCTTTTATGAGGATAGTGAGGCTCAGGTTAGGGTGTGTAGAAGAGAGGGAGAATACTTCCCGGTAAAAGTAGGTCTTAGACAGGGATGTGTAATGTCACCATGGTTGTTAAATATATTTATAGATGGGGTTGTAAAAGAAGTAAATGCTAGGGTGTTCGGGAGAGGGGTGGGATTAAATTATGGGGAATCAAATTCAAAATGGGAATTGACACAGTTACTTTTTGCTGATGATACTGTGCTTATGGGAGATTCTAAAGAAAAACTGCAAAGGTTAGTGGATGAGTTTGAGAATGTGTGTAAAGGTAGAAAGCTGAAAGTGAACATAGAAAAGAGTAAGGTGATGAGGGTCTCAAATGATTTAGATAAAGAAAAATTGGATATCAAATTGGGGAGGAGGAGTATGGAAGAAGTGAATGTTTTCAGATACTTGGGAGTTGACGTGTCGGCGGATGGATTTATGAAGGATGAGGTTAATCATAGAATTGATGAGGGAAAAAAGGTGAGTGGTGCATTGAGGTATATGTGGAGTCAAAAAACGTTATCTATGGAGGCAAAGAAGGGAATGTATGAAAGTATAGTAGTACCAACACTCTTATATGGATGTGAAGCTTGGGTGGTAAATGCAGCAGCGAGGAGACGGTTGGAGGCAGTGGAGATGTCCTGTCTAAGGGCAATGTGTGGTGTAAATATTATGCAGAAAATTCGGAGTGTGGAAATTAGGAGAAGGTGTGGAGTTAATAAAAGCATTAGTCAGAGGGCAGAAGAGGGGTTGTTGAGGTGGTTTGGTTATTTAGAGAGAATGGATCAAAGTAGAATGACATGGAAAGCATATAAATCTATAGGGGAAGGAAAGAGGGGTAGGGGTCGTCCTCGATAGGGTTGGAAAGAGGGGGTAAAGGAGGTTTTGTGGGCGAGGGGCTTGGACTTCCAGCAAGCGTGCATGAGCCTGTTAGATAGGAGTGAATGGAGACGAATGATACTTGGGACCTGATGATCTGTTGGAGTGTGAGCAGGATAATATTTAGTGAAGGGATTCAGGGAAACCGGTTATTTTCATATAGTCGGACTTGAGTCCTGGAAATGGGAAGTACAATGCCTGCACTTTAAAGGAGGGGTTTGGGATATTGGCAGTTTGGAAGGATATGTTGTGTATCTTTATACGTATATGCTTGTAAACTGTTGTATTCTGAGCACCTCTGCAAAATCAGTGATAATGTGTGTGTGGTGAAAGTGTTGAATGATGATGAAAGTATTTTCTTTTTGGCGATTTTCTTTCTTTTTTGGGTCACCCTGCCTCGGTGGGAGACGGCCGACTTGTTGAAAAAAAAAAATTATAATATATATATATATATATATATATATATATGTATGTATTTTTTTTTTTTTTTTTTCAACAAGTTGGTCGTCTCCCACCGAGGCAGGTTGACCCAGAAAAGAAAGAAAATCGCCAAAAAGAAAATACTTTCATCATCATTCAACACTTTCACCACACTCACACATTATCACTGCTTTTGCAGAGGTGCTCAGAATACAACAGTTTAGAAGCATATACGTATAAAGATACACAACATATCCCTCCAAACTGCCAATATCCCAAACCCCTCCTTTAAAGTGCAGGCATTGTACTTCCCATTTCCAGGACTCAAGTCCGACTATATGAAAATAACCAGTTTCCCTGAATCCCTTCACTAAATATTACCCTGCTCACACTCCAACAGATCGTCAGGTCCCAAGTATCATTCGTCTCCATTTACTCCTATCTAACACGCTCATGCACGCTTGCTGGAAGTCTCCCACCGAGGCAGGGTGACCCAAAAAAGAAAGAAAATCCCCAAAAAGAAAATACTTTCATCATCATTCAACACTTTCACCACACTCACACATTATCACTGCTTTTGCAGTGATAATATATAATTATATATAATTATATATATAACATATAATTATAATTATAATTATAAACATTACATAACCTTGGCATACTTCTACTTTACTATCAGTGTAGTTACTCAGTGCCCCACTACCAGTAACTCGTGCATGATCTGCTATCAGCTTTTTATTCTGCATTTAATATTCCTCCAATTTCATACAAACTCAACGTCTTCCACAGTGCTTCTCTATTTACTTTCACTCACTCTTTCACACATGTACCAGGAGCTGTGACTCGACCCCTGTAATCACATACATAGGTGAGTGTGGGTGCGTGCAAAATGCGATCGAACAAATTAAACCAAAATTCACCTTGCAATAATGTTGGTAGAATTACCGACAATATGTAAAGTAAAAGGACACAAGTGCAACTAATGTGACATTTTATTGTGGCAACGTTTCGCTCTCCAGGAGCTTTGTCAAGCCGTCCTTTTAAAAATTCACCTTGATTATTTAAAAAATTATTTTTTCTCTTTCTGTGCCATTTTAATCACTAATTGCACATTTTACCCAAAACTTCAGTCCACTATCTATGAAGCATTAGAAATACTCTGGCATAGTGCCACCTTGATATATCATTCATGATCATTCTATTTATTTTTTTTTAAACACACTGGCCATTTCCCACCAAGGCAGGATGACCCAAAATGAAAGATGTAACTTTCATCATTCAACTTTCACCATCACTCATACATAATCACTGGCTTTGAAGAGGCACTCCAATACGACGGTTAAGAAGTCATTCTTGCCCAAAAAAGGCACAATATGGTGACTCGAACAATACACAAATAAAATGCACACAGGAGAAAGAAATTTATGACAATGTTTCCATCCAACTGGAACCAAAAACAATGTCATAAGTTTCTTTCTCCTATGTGCAGGTTATTTGTGTAATGTGGGGGTAGGATTGCAACTAGTGCAGAAATTTTTAACTCACATGGATAAGGTGATGAAGCTGATTTGCTGCTGCCACAGCTGCTCCCCAACCAGCATGCCCATCAAATACACCAAACAGGTAATAAGGAAGGGATACTGATGAAACTAAAGGTTGCTGCAATGTGGACGGTTGGCTTGGCAGTGGCTTGGATGAATGACTAGGTGTTTCTTCTAACGGATGATGTATTACTGTATTTTGTTCAATGGCTATTCTGGATAGTTTTTTATTGCTTCTTTCCTTACGAAAGCTGCTGGCAGAATGATTAAAATCTTCTTTTAACTCTGTTGCGGGACTGGCAGACAAAGTTGATCCCTGAGGTGATAACACAACAGTATGTTCTTGTACTTCTGGTTGTAACTGATCTGCATCACCATAACCATTTATCACTGATTCAGGTTTGTTAAAAGTACGCTTGTCTTGAGAGGTATACGTCCGGGAACTGGCTGCTATCTTAATAGGTCGTGTGAGAAGGCCAACTTGAACAACAGCTTGGTCCTCATTTCTTTTTGACTTCCCTGCATTAATGGTTCTGAAAACAAAGAAAATAATCTGAGGTAACATTGCCATTTATACAATAATCCTATTAACATATTTGTGACTCTAGTAATTTGAAATGGGGTGGGCTATGCAAATACGGCTCTCAATGTAATTTTGTGCTCTCAACCTAAACAAGTGAGATTAGAATGAACATTTAGTGAATTTGATAAACTGCTTCTACTCATTTTTGTAACACATTGGCCACTTCCAATTTAGAAAGAGAAAACAACACATTCACCATCACTCATTCTCTACTTGTCTTTCCCGAAGTGCAATGAAATCACAGTTCAAATGACCCAACAAATGAAGAATTAAACACATGTGCAACATCTGGGTATCTTTATTTGTAGACGTTTCACCAACCAATGGCTTTATCAATACAATACAAGGACATAATCTGGAGAATGTAGAATTATATACAGAAGATGAGGTAATCAGTCCCTCAGCTCTTCACCAACTCCAAGGCTGAGGGACTGATTACTTCATTTTGTGTATATATAACTCTACATTCTTCAGATTATGTCCATGTACTGATAAAGCCACTGGTTGGTGAAACATCTACAAATAAACATACCCAGATGTTGCACACATGTCTAATTCTTCATCTCACTGGTATTGTATACCATTTATGTACGACCCAACAGACCCCAACACACTCAACTATCATTAAAAGTGCAGGCATTATTGCCCATTTCCATAACTCAAACTCATCTAGCCAGTTTCCTTCAATCCCTTCATAGATGTTACCTTCTTACACTCCAACAGCATATCAAATCCCAAAAGCCACTTGTCTTCACTTACTCCAGTCTAACATACTCCCAACCTAACATGCTCATGCCAGATGCTTGAGCCCCTATAACTTAAAACTGCCTCCACACTCACCTTCTAATCCATTCTGGAATGTTTCCTACTCCTTTTTCCAGTCCATCCTGGAATGTTTCCTATTCCTATTTCCAATCCATCCTGTAATGTTCCCTACTCTTCTGTCCAATCCAGCCAGGAATATCCCCTACTCCTTAAATTAAATTAAATTAAAAATTAAAATTAAACTCAGAAAAGATCTCTTATGGACCATACAAATTAGTTACATCAGTTTTACATACAAATTGATTGTATTTTGAATTTGATCTTCTTATGATACAGAGGAGGGCTAGGGGTCATCCTAGAAAAGGATTTAGGGTGGGGGTAAAAGAGGTTTTGTGTGCAAGGGGCTTGGACATGCAACAGGCATGTGTGAGCATGTTAGATAGGAGTGAATGGGGACGAATGGTTTTAGGGACTTAACAAGCTGTTGGAGTGTAAGCAGGGTAATATTTTGTAGAGGGATTCAGGGAAACCAGTTAGCTGGACTTGAGTCCTGGAGGTGGGAAGTACAATGCTTGCACTTTAAAGGAGGAGTTTGGGATATTGGCTGTTTGGAGTGAAATCTAAAGTGTCATGTCTGGGCACCTCTTCAAAGACAGTGATGTGTGAATGATGGTGAAAGTGTTAAATAATGGTGAAAGTGTTTCTTTTTTGGGTCATCCTGCCTCAGTGAGAGATGATTGATGAATTGACTACAGTATATAAGCCACTGCTACGGCCCTCTGCTGTACTTTCTACAAGATTGATGGACTGAACACATCAACTCCAGGCTGAGGGACTGATTACCTCAAACTTCTCCTCTCCTTATACCTTATTGCTTTGTATAAGACTGATGAAGCCACTGTGTGGCGAAACATTTCTTCAATAAAGATTCCCATATGTTGCATAAGTGTCTCAATTCTTCAACTTGTCGGTTTTCAAAACCATTCATCATAAAAATGCATCTAATAAGCATATTATTCAGTCAGTCAAGTTAGGCACCAAGTCCAGCCAATAACTAAATAGATCACCATATGGCCAGTTTCATCCTTGGCTAGGATTGCTTTGTTAAGACAAGATTTCTATCTTCAGCAACACCCATACTGTATCCATCCCTTGTATTCACCAGTTCTTTTTTACATATTGTATAACAGAGTGCAAGGAAATTCTATCTCGATAAAGTTTTCCTCCACTTATTTCTCCAGCAACTTCCTAACCCCTTATCATCCTACCTCAGTCATCCTCAAGTTTTATCAATCCTTTTAACACTAATTTTAGCATTAACTAAATGGTGACACTGATGCTTTCTTCACTGCGAAAAATATCTCCTGGCTCAGAAATTAGTCATACATGACCTGCTCAATGAAACTTTGGCCCCATTATGGAACCAAGACCAACCTCTGACTTACCAGTTCTCTGAAAAAAAATTAAGGTATCACATGATACACTGTGTACAGAAATACCTGTGTCACTAGATGATGTTTTCTAGTATATCATGGATCATCTTTTTCTAATTTATGAGGTTTTTTATTAGTCAAGAATTGGGTGAAAGTAACAGATTGCAAGTAATCTCAAAACATTCTCTCCTTTCAACAGTAACTTGTAGTGTCTCACAGGAAGTAGTGTTGGGTGAGAGCTGACAGTGTTGTGTGGCTGAAAACAGAAGAGCCCCACTTATACAGCAGGTTAGGTTCCAGGCTACTGCTGTAAAGCAAAAATTACTGTAAAGTGAAACATAGCCTTTTCTCACTTTCAAATTAATATAAAAGACTGTTAACATGTTTACACTATCATATATTAAGCAATAGAACTAGGCCTAAAAAATATACAGTACATACATTACTTATGTTAAAATATTTTCATACTTAGCTTATAGTGAGTGGTGAATGTATTTATTGTAGGAACCCTGAATAAATGAAGAATGGGTATAATTGAAAATTGCTGTATTAGTGCAACACTGTAAAGCAGGGCCTGCCTGTTCTCAATCAGTAATGCTACCAATATGTCAGTAATAGATTCTAGATTCCAAGGTACTGGAGTTCAGCCTCTGTATAAAGTGTGGAGAGGAGACCAACATGAAAGACAGAGTGAGGGATAGTATCATACATAGAGCTAGTAATCAGTGAGTAGGTTGTGTTTCTGACAAACATGTGAAGCAAAACTGGCAAGTGGTAATGCTGTTAATTAACACCCCGATGAAGTGACTTGGCTGATAACAAAGAGAAGACAATGACATATATTTGGAGTGATAAAGTGCTATGAAGTTTGACCAGGAACACAGTAATGAGTATTATGGTGAAAGTGTGGTGATGGATACATATTCAGTGACATAAAGCATGTTCTATGCTTGTGGCAATGTATATGTATTACTATACACACTGCTTTACTATACATACTGCATTACTATACACACTGCATTACTATACACACTGCATTACTATACACACTGCATTACTATACACACTGCATTACTATACACACTGCATTACTATACACACTGCATTACTATACACACTGCATTACTATACACACTGCATTACTATACACACTGCATTACTATACACACAGCATTACTATACACCTCACTTGCAAATTACCATTAACTGTTAAAATGCTTATTAAGTACATAGATAAATGACCATATGGAAAACTGGGTGCTAGATAAACTAAATAATTAATGGTCTTCAACTTAAGCTTAGGGAGGCATTCAGCTATGTTAGAGATTAGGGATGGGATGATTCCACAATTTTGGCAGATACTAATACTACTCAAATTTAGACCAATGCCAATACTTGTTTCACAGTTTTTTTAATATACAATAACTATGTTCAATATGTAATAAAATGCTTACTGCTCAACAGGTCTTAAATAACCAGGGGAGGGGTAAATATTACATAACTCAATTTCTGTGAGATACCAATGTCATCGCTCATTACTAATTAAAGGTACCTCCTTTTGGCAATACCACTGCCATATATTTGTTTATTTCTATTTTTATGTTTGTGGTAACACAAATACCAGCACATTCATTTTTGGATGCTGCTTGTTTGTAATTTGGAAAAGGATCCAGAGGCAGACGTCTGTGACACATTGTTATTAGGAATGTCAGCTACAATTTCTTCATAACATTCCTCATTATCAAACTCAACAAGAACTTCTATCCTGTCTGTCTTCATCACTTATTGCTGCTTGATGCTGTAGCAAACCAGTTCCTGAGTTGTCTCCTGAGTTTATTTCAGTTCATTCTCAGTACAGTAATCTCTCCATATAATGGACTTTTAAAATAATGGCCAACATTCACTGAGTATATTATACAGAAAACCCTCCATATAACAAACTAACTGGGGAAAGCAGGTGGCCAATAATGGTAAGTGTGGTGGATAAAAAAAAGACCTGCTAATTTCATCCACTTTACATTTAAGAAAATGTTTAAACTTATGAATGACTTTCTGCATTGTTAAATGAAGGCATTCTGTATACTTGTAAATATCATCACTTACTCAGCATATCCACTTTTCCATGGTAATCTGGAAATGTCACGAGGACATATAATTGGTCTGATGGCATGGTCAGCAGTCACCTGAATCTCATCTTCAGAACCAAGCTGCAAGAAGTGGGGACGTGTGTATGGAAATCGTAAGCTCTGAAAGTGGACAATGAGCAACAAAGTTAAAACAAAATCATCATTGATACAATCAGTATAAATACTATAGATCTGCAGGCCTGTACGCAAAGAAATACCAATGTGAAAAAGACATGCATTCAAGATTTTTTTTCAATTCTTTTAAGTGCACAAAAAAAAAAATGGAGGTATTAACCCTTTCACTTTCACTGTTTCTTATGTAGATGTACATAGATCTACACTTTAAGCACAGCTCCCTCAAATATGCTGTGAATGGTAAATTCTGACCTAGACATGAGAGAATGAGTTTGTGTGGTAAGCATGCACACTACTTTATGAAAAAAATCCTGCCTCATGCAGTGCATGATGGGAAAAACAAACCTCTGACCTTGTGTTTGGTTTAAAATAGCAACTCTAAGGTGTTTTCAAGGATTAGTTTTTATTGGCTGTTTCTTGGTATCTTTTGATAGAATGGAAGACACTACCATTGGTTGGTTGGTTTTAGAGCCAGAAGTAGCTTGAAATTGGGCTCAAATTAGAAGACATAATAAATTGTTTATTTTTCATATGGGTAAGACCCTCCTACCCTCCCCTCCCTCCCAGTTTGTTTTACAAGTTTTTACTAAGTCTGCTTCAATAATTGGGTCTCCCTTAACCATGACCAATCATGCTTCGTCCTATTATCCGAGAAACAGTAAAATTTGTTGTGTGATGAATTCAAAATAGAGAGCACGTGTAATAAAGGAGAGGCCTGGGGATGTGATTAATGAATAGACGAAATGTTGCTTTAGAGGATGGAATGTCTAGCGTTTATTTTGGACTCTTTAAAATGGGATTTTTTTTTTAAACTGGCCAAATTACCTACATCTATGAACTTTATAGAGTAGTTCTGATAGATGATTGAGCAGTTTCTTGTGCTTATTTGATAGAACAGAAGGGATACTAGCTTAATAGCTAAGAATGTGGCCAAATTGAGCAATGGAATTGGCTTAAAATAGTACCGAAAGTGGACAAGCTCGCCTGTGTGTAAATTTTGCCAGGACCTCTGTAATTCCACAAATTTTCTATCATCTCATAATTTTGATGCCATTACATTTAGGAAAAGATTGTCTACCATTTCAAATCTTATTTTTTTAGTTCCTCAACACTGTGAGCACTCTTAACCCTTCCTGTGGCTGTCATGGAGAGCTACATCATTGAAGCCAGGGTCCCTCCCATATTTCTACGTGATGAGCTCAGCTCGCTCAGATAAGCTGTGAGCAGTAAATTTTGGCCTAGATATGAGAGAATGGGTCTGTGCAGCAATTGTGCACAGTATTAAAAAATCCTGCCCCACACTCAATTACTGGGACACTGTAAACCATGACCAATCATTCCTGGTTATATTTTATTATCCAAGAAATAAAGCAAATCTTCTATTTTTGTATAATTATGACTTCAAAATGGAATGAAAATTAAATACCGAAGACGCCTAGGGGCATGACTAATGAACAGAGGAAATGTTTTGGTGCCAGGACAGTCTACATTGTTTATTTTGGACTACATATTTTTAAACTGGTATTTTCTTTAATTTTGTGTAAAATTGGCCAAATTACTGACTTCTGTATACTTTATAGGCAATTTAAATTAGTTGAACGGGAGGTGCTCAGTCAATAGAATGGAAGCATACTAGCGACATAGCTTAGAATTTAGTCAAAGCTGGCAAAATTGCTGATGCTTAAACTGCGCGAAGAATGCTTACTTTTCACCAGGGTACTTCTGTAGTTCTCAATCGGATTTCATACTTTTGCTGTCATTACATTCAGAAAAGATTCTCTACCATTTCAGAAAAAGGATTTCTTTTTTTTATAGGACACTGAAACCAATATTAACTTAGGGGGGTCTGGATAGTGAAAGGGTTAATTTTGAGGCTTCTGACAGTGTAGGGGTTAAAATAAAACAATACTTATGTGTAAAAATACTATCATAACAATAAACTAATTAGCTATATAATAAACATGACATGCTAGCTAAGTTAGACTAATTCATTCATATAGTTTAATTTCATGGCTCACAAATCATAAGATACACAGCATGCTATAAACACAAACTCTGTGAGCCGTATTTTATAAATTCTGGTTTCAATTTCAAATAAAAATTCCTACTTCAGTTAAAAATACATATGGTACTTATGGGTTAAATGACTACATTCATTAGTACAGTAAACTAATACTGTGCCACTGAATATGCACTGTCACATCCAATGTAGATTATTCCTTTTTCCACTTGAAAAAAAGTAAACTCATGATAAATATTAACTACAATTTAATAAGCAATGTTAAACAATAAACATAAAACTAAATCATAGTAGTGTTATTATTACAACACTATCAGTCATTACTGTCTCTCACAATCAATGTAAAAAACTCCCTTCTTGTGTACATAAGAAATGGTACCTGTAATTTTGCATCCAATAACAATACTGTACTTAATGTCCTTAATTGCTGTTTCAGTCACTGCAAGGTTATCCTATATTTTTCTACTTAAGTTTAGTACTCTACTTTTTAAAATTATTTTGAAAATCAACTTGAACAGGTTTATTTCCAGTAAATATAGTATACAACTGTTATAGGAATAGGTAACAAGTCATACAGATTTAGTGGAAAGCAACTGGTTATGCAGAACATTTTGGGTAGCCTTAAAAATAGCTTAAAATTCCAGAATAATGATCTGCTGCATTGGATTGTTAGAATTTTATGTTATACAGTTTATTATATTTTAACATTCTATGTAACACATTAGTACAGCATAATTATTATTATTATTATTATTATTATTATTATTATTATAATCAAAGAAAGCACTAAACCGACGAGGGTCATGCAGCGCTGCGGGGCAGAAAATAGAGCCGGGGCTATAAACAGCTAGGTGAAGAGGGGATCAGAGATGAGGGGAGAAAAGGGCTGCAAGAAATGCTAAAGGTTATGTGTCGAAGTTCGTACAGTAAAGCAGTTGTTGACAAAAAGTCAAAAAGTGATTGTAAATCAAAGCCAGGGCTGTCTGCAAGAAATAAAGATAAGGTAAGAGCGGTAGGGTGGTGGCGTAGTTGGAGGTAAATCCTGCGAGCTTGCTGGTAAACCGAGCAATCCACAAGAAAGTGAGGAACCGAAATAGGGACCTGACAAACCTCACAGAAAGGAATAGGGTGCTGTTCCATGAGATACCCATGGGTAAGGCGGGTATGGTCGATGCAGAGACAGGAGAGCACAGTCTCCCAAGTATGGCAACAGTGGTAAGAAAGTGGCCACAAACCTAAAAGCAGTTTAATAGAGTGTAATTTGTTATGGTGCCTGACTGACCATCATTGTTGCCAACAGCCACGAAGATGAGCAGAGATGACTGTGAAATAATCCCTGAATGGAATACAGTGGACCCTCGAGTTTCGAATGTACCGATTATCGAACCTTTCGAGTTTCAACTGCTTTTTTCCAACCAATTTTGTTCCGAGTATCGAACTCTACCCGTCTTTCGAACCGCCGGGTACTGGGCCTGTCCGCCAGCCCACTCTGTCCGTGTCCCCACACAAGCGTTGTGAGCAGTCTGGCTTTGTTGATGCTTGAGTGAACACTAACCTACATGCTCATTCAAACATTTCACTATTAATTCATTGTGTTTAGTGCTTGTGTAACTGTGAATAAGCTACCATGGGCCCAAAGAAACTTGCTAGTGATACCCCTGTGGTAAAGAAAGTGAGAAACACCATAGACGTGAAGAAGGAAATACAAAAATATGAGAGTGGTGTGAGACTTGTTGAGCTTGCCAGGATGTACAGCAAAAACAAGTCAACCAACGCTTCTATCCTGGCAAAGAAAGAACAAATCAAGGAAGCTGATGTTGTGAAAGGTGTTGATATGCTAACCAAAAATAGATTACAGACAGTCGATCAGGTTGAGAAGTTGTTGCTGGTGTGGATCAAGGATAAAGAGATGGCAGGTGATAGTGTTTTGGAGACGATTATTTGTGAAAAGGCAAGGAAGTTGCATGCCAACCTGGTAAAGAAAACTCCTGAAACCAGTGAATTTAAGGCCAGCAAAGGCTGGTTTGAAAGTTTTAAGAAGTGTAGTGGTATACACAATGTTGCAAGGCATGGTGAGGCAGCCAGTTCAGACCAACGGGCAGCTGAGAAGTTTGTATAGGAGTTTAAGGGGTACATAGACACTGAAAAATTCAAACCCCAACAAGTGTTCAATTGTGACGAAACAGGCCTGTTTTAGAAGAAAATGCCAAAGAGGACCCACGTCACACAGGAGGAAAAGGCACTCCCAGGACACAAGCCTATGAAAGAAGGCTAACTCTTTCGTTCTGTGGTAACGCTAGTGGTGATTTTAAAGTGAAGCCTTTACTTGTGTATCTCTCAGAAAATCCCAGTGTGTTTAAGAAAAACAATGCCATTAAGAACAAGTTGTGTGTCTTGTGGAAAGCAAATAATAAGGCATGGGTCACAATGCAAATTTTCAAAGAGTGGGTCCATGAAGTGTTTGGCCCCAGTGAGAGTAAATACCTCCTAGAAAATAATTTGCCACTCAAGTGCCTCTTGTTAATGGACAATGCTCCTGCACATCCTCCAAACTTGGTAGACCTACTGTCTAGGAACTACAGTTTCATCACAGTGAAGTTCTTGCCTCCTAACACCACTCCTCTCCTCCAGCCCATGGGCCAGCAGGTCATTTCTAACTCCAAAAAACTCTACACAAAAGCAGTGTTTGAAAAGTGCTTTGAAGTGACCACAGACACTAAGTTGACCCAAAGAGAGTTCTGGAGGAATCACTTCAATATCTACAGCTCCATAAGCCTTATAGGTAAGGCTTGGGAGGGAGTGACTTCCAGGACTTTGAACTCAGCTTGGAGACAATTGTGGCCAGATTGTGTCCAAAATAGGAATTTTGAAGGGTTTGAAGCTGACCCTGACCCTGCTGACCCTCTGCCTGTTGTGGACTCTATTGTGGCATTGGGGAACACCCTGGGGCTGGAGGTAAGTGGCAAGGATATGGAAGAATTGGTGGAGGACCACAGGGAAGAGCTTCATCTGGAACAGTATCAGACCACAGCTCAGGAACATGCTTCAGAGGAGCAGCAGAGAGTGGATGAGGTGCCTTCTTCAAAGATTAAGGAGAGTTGTGCAAAGTGGTTTGATGTGCAAATGTTTGTGGACAAGTACCACCCTGAGCAAACTGAAACAAGCCATCTTTGCAACAAGTTCAGTGACAGAACCATGTCCCATTTTACAGAAATCTTAAAAAGGTGCAAGAAACAGAGGACTGTGGACAGTTATTTTGTGAGACAGGGGTCCAGTGACTCAAGCTGGTCCTAGTGGCATTAAAAGACAGAGAAGGGAAGTAACCCCGGAGAGGGCTTTGATACCTAAAGTCCTTATGGAGGGGGCGATTCCCCTTCCAAACACTAACCCCAACTCCCTCTCTCCTCCTCCCTATCTTCCAGATGCCATCACCAATCTTCAATAAAGGTAAGTAAAAATGTTATTTTATATGTTTATTTAAATTTGTTACTAATTGTACTATGTACATATATGTATGTTTGTTGTGTGTATGTAAAACTATAATGTAATCTCTATAAAATGTATTTTTTTGTGAATATTTTTGCGTTTCTGGAACGGATTAATCGTATTTCCATTATTTCTTATGGGAAATATTGGTTCGATTTTCGAACATTTCGACTTTAGAACTAGCTCCTGGAACGGATTATGTTCAAAACTCGAGGGTCCACTGTACTGTTGCGCTACCGTCCACAGGACATATAGGGGGATGCACAATGAACTAGTTGCTTTGATGCTAAAATCTTTATAAAAGTTTACTATACTGCACACTGGTTGAATACATAATACTGTGTGGTTATGGGAAATGGGAAGTACAATGCTTGCACTTTAAGGGAGGGATTTGGGATATTGGTAGTTTGGACAGATGTGTAATAGGACAGTACATATATATATAATTGGGGCCCTGATATTATATTCTATAGGGAGTTTATTATATTATTTCAGGTCACTTTTTACATGGTATCTTTATATATGCTTCTTTATATATGTATCTGGGCACCTCTACAAAACAGTGATTATGTAAGAGTGAGGTGAAAGTGTTGAATGATAATGAAAGTATTTTTGTTTTGGGGTTTTTCTTCCTTTTTGGGTCACCCTGCCTAGTTGAGAGATGGCCAACTTGTTGGGGGGGGGGGGGGAGTATAAATATAAGATGTCATAGTTTGGACTAAAAATATCTGTTCCACAAAATTTGTATCTACATTATTATAGTGCTGGGATTCCTTGTATGCACCGCTTCTTTTACAAAATCAAACTGAACAATTGTGTGAATATTCTTTATAATGTATTACAGAAACATCACTTATACTAAAACTAATGAAACCATGCAAAACATTCATACCTACTACTGTGCATTTTACATCAACTTAGCACTCTGACTCTTATTGGAAAGCTTCAGTCAAACACATAAATGCAGTACTAGAAATAAGTAACTCTTTGATATGCCCTACCTGTTTGACTCAACTTATTTAGAAACTGCATGCAAATTACAGGCCCTAAAATATGGAACTCTCTGCCAAAATATGCTACAAGACGTCTATCTGTCAACAGCTTCAAAAATATTGTTAAAAAACACCTTGTTTCAAACAGAATTCTGCATAATTATTTTATAATCCAATATAATAATAGTAGTCACTTCATTTTAATCAAATAAGCATTTATACTTATTTACCACCTGTCACCACAATATTTCTATGCCTGTTATAACCAAACTTTACTCCATTTCAGTATTAACTATGATGTTATGCTGTACTCCAGAATGTAATATGGTCAACTTTCTTGGCCTTCTCTTCGATTGCCAGTTGACATGGAAACCTCACATTACCTCTTTGAAGGCAGCTTGCCATGGTCGGCTGAATCCCCTTAAAATTCTTGTGCATCGCCAAACTCAACTCCGTTTGCATTCCACTCTAGTCTTGTCAAAGCTGGATTATGGTGACCAAGTCGATTCTGCAGCTTCATCAGGGTTTACGTTTATGCCTTGGTGCCTTTCATTCATCCCCTGTTGAAAGCTGCCATGCAGAGGCAAATGTTCCTTCCTTAGGTGATCGTCGTGATGCTCATTGTCTCTGTTACTTTGTCTGCACTCATGACCTTTGTGTTCCTTCTACATATAGGTTGATCTCAGATGTTAGGAGAAGCCCATTATTTGTTCGGTGCCCCTGCTTACTCCAAATGTTTTCTCTTCATCTTCACTCACTCCGGTGTTCTCTCCAGTTGCCTCTCTTGCATGTTCATTTAGCGTCTGCCTTGTCCCTTCCCCCTTGGGAGGTTCCGACGGTTCGTGTCTGTTCTCCCCTAAGGCCGTGCGCCAAAGCTCTCCTGCCCACGACTACTTCTTGCTCTCTTTTCTCAATTACTTCTACTCATATGCTCATGCTGTCACTGTTTATACAGATGGTTCAAAATCTTCTGGTGGTGTTGGGTTCACAGCAGTGTTCCCTGATGATATTGTCTCAGGTCATTTGTTACACTCGGCTGGTATTTTTACTGCCGAGTTGTATGCCATCCTCATAGCACTTCTCCGTATTACATATGTCTCCTTCAATGTTTGTGATCATTTCAGATTCCCTCAGTGCATTACAAGCCATTAAAGAATTTAATTCCCTTCATCCATCGGTCCTTCGTATTCAACTATGGTTGTGCTGTGCGGCTAGCAAAAACAAAGATGTCATTTTCTGTTGGGTCCCTTGACACATCAATGTGCAGGGCAATGAACAGGTGGATGCTGCTGCGTGGTCAGCGGTACATGATCTTCTGGTACATGGATATACTAGAACCCTAGGAACTAGGCCCCATAAAGGTTAACAGGAGTACATTTGGGCTTATATCTAACAAGTGATTTATCTAACGCAAGCAAATTTAGGATATTTGCTTAACATTTCTGGCATCTTATTTTCATTAACAAGACAATGACATATCACATAGACAGGTTATTATACTGCCTTTACATTCCTCATTAAGTGGACAATTAAGCACATAGTCTTCAAGAAAGTGATCATAGTGCTAATACAACATGAGTCAGTCTGTTCAAATTGCAAGTTGCTCCATAATCATGCTTATTTTCAGTCATGTTATCATAGTGCATAACATCTATTCAGGCTTCTAACTGCATTCATGTGACATTCAGCTTCATTATTTACTTCTCTCTAGCCACACACATACCAAAGTTATATTCTACATTTTCCTTCAGGGTATTTTCTTTGGCTAATTTATTAACTGTCTCAAGAAGGCATAATTCAATGTATGATAGAATCCATAAAAAACTGTATATTAACTACCCTTTTCTCTTATTTTTGAGTACATAGTGTTCAAGAAAGTGACTAACAATGAGAATGTTGTTAGAATCATTATGCGAGTCAAGAGCCTTCAGTAACGACATCGAAAGCTATTCTATATTGTGATTTTTTTGTTAATGCAACTGAAAAAGTGCATACAAAATTGAAGAGCATAACTATGAAGACCTTTCCATGCACTATTCAATTTTGGATGTACTTTCTTCTATTGCATTTACAAAATACTACACTATATAGAGAAGTTTTATAAGAGAGTTGACTGTACTTTGTTTAAGTCTTAGCTTTAAACTTGCTTAAAATATTTCCCATAATTTGAACTTTGAAATAACAATACATGTACAGTCATACCTTGCCCTATGTCATTAACTGGTTCCAAGAGCCATGATGTAACCCTATTTTTGAAGTAAACCAGACATAATGCCTTAAAAATACCTTAAAATGACTATAAACACTGTAAACTAGTCATATCTTTTAAAGAATAATGAACACAAAATTATTATGTAGGTGATGTTGCTGAGTGATGTAAAGTTGTACATAATGATGTTCACTGAACTGAAATTTACTCTTGAAAAATGGCGTAAAGGCAAAATTGACGTAGGCCAAAATGACTGTATACTGTATACTGTAATTAGTAAGGAAGATTAAAAAATCTGGCATATAAAATATTCAGCGTAAAATAGCTACAGTTGTTTAACATTAGAAGATACAGTAATAGTCAAATACGTACATAGTGATCTAAACAAGCTATGACAAAAATTTAAGATTATGTCAATACAGTAATATACCATTCTTAAATCAGGAAGGACAACATTATCACACCATGCCAGTTCTTTATCAAAGCGTGCGTGAGCACGTTAGATAGGAGTGAATGGAGACGAATGGTTTTTGGGACATAACGAGTTGTTGGAGTGCGAGTAGGGTAATATTTTGTGAAGAGATTCAGGGAAACTGGTTAGTTGGACTTAAGTCCTGGAGGTGGGAAGTACAATGCCTGCACTTTAAAGGAGGGGTTTGGGTTATTGGCTATTTAGAGTGAAATCTAAACTCATTTGGATGCCTTTGCAAAGACAGTGATTTTTTGCAAATGACGATGAAAGTGTTAAGTGATGGTGAAAGTGTTTTTTTTTTTTTTTTAGGTCACCCTGCCTCAGTGGGAGATGGCAGACATGTTGAAAAAAAAAAAATAGTACTGCACTATATATGACATCCAAACAAATTTATTCATCTATGGCAGTATATTTAAAAAAAAATGAAAAAATGAGCACTAAGGAACCTCCAGTACAGCAAGTACCATATCATTAGGATACAAAATATTAAAAGAGTAACAGAAAAAGAAAATCTAAGCTAAGAAAATTAATTACATATACTCTAATTTTCATATTTTTTTTTTCTTGTGCAATTTGAAGATATCAAAAGAAATGGATGGACCTGAATAATGTCAAGCCAAAACTAGTTAAGGAAACAAAGATTTTGACATGAATGGTTTCTCGTGGTCCAGGCCACTGGTCTAGGATTCAAATCCAGTTCTTATATACATTGTCCTAGGGGCATGCACATACATACACCCAATCAAATGGATATAAGGTGCAGATATTAATGAATTACCCATACAAAGTGCTCTGCAATACACAAGAAACTGAAATCTAACAATTTATTTCCAAATAGGGAAATGAATAAAGCATTAAAGAATGGGTATGGAAAAGAAAAGACTTAGAACTACAGTGGAACCTTGGTATGTACTTGAACTTAATTCATTCCAAAAGACTGTTTGAGTGCTGATCTGTTTGCGTACAGAACAAATATTTATATTTTTATTTTATTTTATTATCACACCGGCCGATTCCCACCAAGGCAGGGTGGCCCGAAAAAGAAAAACTTTCACCATCATTCACTCCATCACTGTCTTGCCAGAAGGGTGCTTTACACTACAGTTTTTAAACTGCAACATTAACACCCCTCCTTCAGAGTGCAGGCACTGTACTTCCCATCTCCAGGACTCAAGTCCGGCCTGCCGGTTTCCCTGAATCCCTTCATAAATGTTACTTTGCTCACACTCCAACAGCACGTCAAGTATTAAAAACCATTTGTCTCCATTCACTCCTATCAAACACGCTCACGCATGCCTGCTGGAAGTCCAAGCCCCTCGCACACAAAACCTCCTTTACCCCCTCCCTCCAACCCTTCCTAGGCCGACCCCTACCCCGCCTTCCTTCCACTACAGACTGATACACTCTTGAAGTCATTCTGTTTCGCTCCATTCTCTCTACATGTCCGAACCACCTCAACAACCCTTCCTCAGCCCTCTGGACAACAGTTTTGGTAATCCCGCACCTCCTCCTAACTTCCAAACTACGAATTCTCTGCATTATATTCACACCACACATTGCCCTCAGACATGACATCTCCACTGCCTCCAGCCTTCTCCTCGCTGCAACATTCATCACCCACGCTTCACACCCATATAAGAGCGTTGGTAAAACTATACTCTCATACATTCCCCTCTTTGCCTCCAAGGACAAAGTTCTTTGTCTCCACAGACTCCTAAGTGCACCACTCACTCTTTTTCCCTCATCAATTCTATGATTCACCTCATCTTTCATAGACCCATCCGCTGACACGTCCACTCCCAAATATCTGAATACGTTCACCTCCTCCATACTCTCTCCCTCCAATCTGATATTCAATCTTTCATCACCTAATCTTTTTGTTATCCTCATAACCTTACTCTTTCCTGTATTCACCTTTAATTTTCTTCTTTTGCACACCCTACCAAATTCATCCACCAATCTCTGCAACTTCTCTTCAGAATCTCCCAAGAGCACAGTGTCATCAGCAAAGAGCAGCTGTGACAACTCCCACTTTGTGTGTGATTCTTTATCTTTTAACTCCACGCCTCTTGCCAAGACCCTCGCATTTACTTCTCTTACAACCCCATCTATAAATATATTAAACAACCACGGTGACATCACACATCCTTGTCTAAGGCCTACTTTTACTGGGAAAAAATTTCCCTCTTTCCTACATACTCTAACTTGAGCCTCACTATCCTCGTAAAAACTCTTCACTGCTTTCAGTAACCTACCTCCTACACCATACACTTGCAACATCTGCCACATTGCCCCCCTATCCACCCTGTCATACGCCTTTTCCAAATCCATAAATGCCACAAAGACCTCTTTAGCCTTATCTAAATACTGTTCACTTATATGTTTCACTGTAAACACCTGGTCCACACACCCCCTACCTTTCCTAAAGCCTCCTTGTTCATCTGCTATCCTATTCTCCGTCTTACTCTTAATTCTTTCAATTATAACTCTACCATACACTTTACCAGGTACACTCAACAGACTTATCCCCCTATAATTTTTGCACTCTCTTTTATCCCCTTTGCCTTTATACAAAGGAACTATGCATGCTCTCTGCCAATCCCTAGGTACCTTACCCTCTTCCATACATTTATTAAATAATTGCACCAACCACTCCAAAACTATATCCCCACCTGCTTTTAACATCTCTATCTTTATCCCATCAATCCCGGCTGCCTTACCCCCTTTCATTTTACCTACTGCCTCACGAACTTCCCCCACACTCACAACTGGCTCTTCCTCACTCCTACAAGATGTTATTCCTCCTTGCCCTATACACGAAATCACAGCTTCCCTATCTTCATCAACATTTAACAATTCCTCAAAATATTCCTTCCATCTTCCCAATACCTCTAACTCTCCATTTAATAACTCTCCTCTCCTATTTTTAACTGACAAATCCATTTGTTCTCTAGGCTTTCTTAACTTGTTAATCTCACTCCAAAACTTTTTCTTATTTTCAACAAAATTTGTTGATAACATCTCACCCACTCTCTCATTTGCTCTCTTTTTACATTGCTTCACCACTCTCTTAACTTCTCTCTTTTTCTCCATATACTCTTCCCTCCTTGCATCACTTCTACTTTGTAAAAACTTCTCATATGCTAACTTTTTCTCCCTTACTACTCTCTTTACATCATCATTCCACCAATCGCTCCTCTTCCCTCCTGCACCCACTTTCCTGTAACCACAAACTTCTGCTGAACACTCTAACACTACATTTTTAAACCTACCCCATACCTCTTCGACCCCATTGCCTATGCTCTCATTAGCCCATCTATCCTCCAATAGCTGTTTATATCTTACCCTAACTGCCTCCTCTTTTAGTTTATAAACCTTCACCTCTCTCTTCCCTGATGCTTCTATTCTCCTTGTATCCCATCTACCTTTTACTCTCAGTGTAGCTACAACTAGAAAGTCATCTGATATATCTGTGGCCCCTCTATAAACATGTACATCCTGAAGTCTACTCAACAGTCTTTTATCTACCAATACATAATCCAACAAACTACTGTCATTTCGCCCTACATCATATCGTGTATACTTATTTATCCTCTTTTTCTTAAAATATGTATTACCTATAACTAAACCCCTTTCTATACAAAGTTCAATCAAAGGGCTCCCATTATCATTTACACCTGGCACCCCAAACTTACCTACCACAAAATATTTCTCAACCAATTTTCTTTTTTGTTGGCTGTTATCACTAGTCTTCTTAGGCCCCATGGTGACCTATTTATACAAATAATATAAGAAAAAAAACACTAAAAAATGCAAAGAAACACAAAATAGTTTACAGTAAAGTTCTGGCAGGTCATGTTTGTTTGGTCGAGTGCCGAGCAAAACGGTTGATACAGAATTATTTTTTTCACCGAACAAAGCATTCAAATACTAAATTGTTCAAGTAGAGAGCCGTTCAAGTACCAAGGTTCCACTGTATTATAGGAAGTATGCCAGCCCAGAAGCTAATCAGAAATTCAAATAATCCAAAATTGATGACAGTAAATACAAATGCAGTGATGGAGGAAGAAAAAGCTATGAAAAAAAGAAAGAAATAGCAGATTGAAGCACAACTGAACCAAATCTTAATTGTTTTTGAACAAGATAAGCTAAATGCAGACGATAAAATACAAAGAATTAAGGATGACAACAAAATCACTGAAATAATTTTCTTATCATTCTGTAGTCTTCACAGAAAAGAACATTTTAGATGTAGTTAATATGTACACTAAACAATCATCTGTAATGTAAGTTATTCACGTATCAAAAAGAAAATAAAAGTGCTATGTACAATTTGATGTTGTAAGAAAAAAGGAAAGGGTCAAGCAAGGTAACACTATGGGTTTTAAAATAATGTCCAAAAGAACTAAACTATCTATTTTGGAAATATTAAGGAATTCCAACAAAAAAAGTAAAATAGACTAATGGAAAATGATAAACATTGTATCTATATTTAAAAAGGTGAAGATGATCTACTGGAAAAACTGTTAGACATCAGTAGATAAAATTTATGGAGATCAAAAATCTGTTACCAAGTAAGTAACTTCCTTTTTTAATTAGTAAATCCCTAAATATTCTCTATGCATACTGTATATCAAATAAATTAAGCCATAGCACAGCTGCAGAATGAATTAGTAGCAGCAAGGGCAAAACACACATCTGATGCCTATGATATTGCTTATCAGGTAAATTTCACTTCCAATAGCTGCCAACATACTGTCAAGAGGACAAATCAAGAAGTAACACTGATGTCAATATATATTTAGTATTCACAGTTTCAAATGAGATATTTAGATATTTATTTTACTTTAAATACTGTACAGTATTAGTGAATACAAATTAAAGCAATTAAAAGGATAGCTGTTAAAACACATGCTTACTGAGGTCCCCCCTAGCCAAACAGTTGACCATCCATTAGAACAACCCACAACAATCAACCAACACCCAGGTACCTATTTACTGTCACGTGAACAGGGACAGCAAGTGTAAGATGTGCCCATACGCCTTGCACTGACCAGGATTTGAACCCAGGACCTTTCGGTTGTGAGCAGACTGCGCTGACCACTGTACATAGATGCATCTTATTAGATTTTTTTCATGATATAGTACAGGGCTAAACACTTTCAATCCTTTAATGTATTAAATTTACAGTCTTCACTGCAATTTGATATAAAACACGTTTTATCTTCCTATTTTAGTTCAGTAATTCACTGACAAGTAACAGCTTTTCAAAATTTAATGGAAGAAATCCTAATTATGAAAATTGTCGAACTTAATTCACATTCTATATAACCTCTTTGTAATAGTGACTTAAGCAGGATAAGTGAAGCAAAACTCGTATAAGAGTTTGTTTCTACAAATAATGCCCACTTCCAAGAAAACTTTTCACCTTCAGTAAGTCAATAACTTATTCAGAATACATGAATACAAAACAAATTGTTGCTAGCATCCTAAAAACATAGGAGTGGATCCATAGGCCACAGATGCTTTAGCTTATACTATATACAAAAAGAATATTTTGCACAAAGGAGAGACAAGGATTGCACATGTACCTGTGAGAAGCTTTTGAGGGTTTTGACCTGGCTTCTTTGTTCACCACCAGGTCACCCAGGCTGTGTGTGTTAGCAGCCCTCAGGACTGCATAGACATCACAGCCTGGCTGATCAAGAACTTGCAAAAATTAGTAGTCCAATTTCCTCTTGAAAACTACTTTCTATCAAGCTATATTTCAAATTTCTGCTGATAAGTTGAATTCTTGGGACCCAGATATTAACACAATGTTCTCTGGTTGTATTCATGGCATTCCTGCTTTTCACTGTTATAATAAAAACTGCTAATTAAAAAAGCATAAAAAAAGAAAAATATTGGGCTTACCTTTTCTTTTGAGCTGCTACTCGAGACTCCAGTCCTTGCAACTCCAGCAGCAGTTGGTAGGTTATTAGTTACTCCAGGACCCAGTCCCCCAAGGGTGCCATCACCTGGGTCAAAACTTCCAACAACATTATAAAGGGCAGTCTTGAATCGATTCAACATGAGTTCTTTTCAGCCAGGCTTGCTGTTAATGCCAATGAATGTATGAATGAACACAAGAATTTGTATCTGCTCAAAGTGTTCAACATGAGCTCACCTCTTAGTTTCAAGATAGTTCTGAACTTTTTATGTGAACATAGCAGAATGGATTTTAGTTTTTAACTGACCACTGCTGTTACCGTAACAAGTGTGCAAGCATCCAACTATAAATGGTTGCATCTAAATCCCATGTGATCATTCGCATTTTATCTTTTCATCTTTCCAAATAGTTATCTGTAATACAAAAATAAATTTACAGAGTATACCATTATCAGAAAAAGTATAAAAGAATATCTCATGTATATTAAAATACTACTACCAGTATGTATGGTGGTTAATTAAATATTACTATTACGTATATCTACCAAAATAAACTCGAGAGGCCCCTATATTAAAAAAAATAGTGTCCTTTTACTCAAATGTTTCTTGAATCAAAGTATACAAAAAAATGCGTATTTATTTTATTAACCTATATTTACAGAAACTATTAAGGAACTTCACTGAAATACCTCTTTATTTAGTTTAAATACTAAAAATATTTTCAAGAAATGCTAAGCCCTTGAGCATAATTCAGCAATGAACATAAAAGCTTACACATCATTAATTAAGAACAGTAGATGTAAAATACAAATAAAAATTAAATGGCATTTTCTCAAGTATTTCCAGGAATTTATACAGGTAGAGAAACTTCTCTGATTACTATCCAGATCTGCAGTTTTGATTACTCAAAAAGAGTTGCTAGTATAATGTGCAGCACTGTTCCAGTCTAGAGTTAAAAGTGCCTTTAACCATTTCACTGCCTCTCACATAGATCTACCCCCAGTGGGATCAATATTGTCTCTCACATAGATCTACATCTTAATTACAATGCCCTCAAATACACAGAGCAATAAATTTTGGCCTGGACATGAGAGAAAGGGTCTCTGGTGGGTGTGCACAGCATAAAAAAAATCCTGCCCTATGCACTGCATGATGGAAAGAACTAACCTCTGGCCTTGTATCTGGGTTAAAATAGCAAATTTGAGGCACTTTCTAAGATGGTTTCATAGTTTTATTGACTGGAATTGACTTGAAATAGATCTCAAAGTGGTGAAAATATTCAACTTTGTGATTTTCCTGAGGAACAGTAAGTAGAGGGTACATTACCCCTTTCTACCCATTCTGTTCTAGGGGTGTTTACTATGCCTGTTTCAATTATTGGGATGACTTAAACCATGATCAAGCATTCTTGGTTATATTTTATTAGTCAAAAAATTACGAAAACCTCGTTTTCTTTTAAGTAAGTGATTCAAAATGGATGGTAAGTGTTACATGTGAGAGGCCTAGGGACATGATTAATGAACAGAGGAAAGGTTGCTTTAGTAGCTGGAATGACACCACTTACATCTTCTCCTACTTAGTAACACTGAACAGTGAGCTACATCAAATATCAAACTGGATGACAACCAACAAACTTACTCTCAATATAGACAAAACCTACTTCATGCTTTTTGGAAACAGAGCATTAAATATCCAGCTAAACATATCTATAAATGGTTCACCCATTACAAGACACACTGAGGGCAAATTTCTAGGTGTCCACCTAAACTGTAATTTTAAATTTCAGACCCACATCCAGTATATAACTAAGAAAGTTTCCAAAACAGTAGGTATCCTTTCCAAGATGCAATACTATGTACCCCAAAGGGTGCTCCTTACTTATATCACTCTCTAATATACCCTTACCTCACCTATGGTATTTGTGCTTGGGGATCTACCATGGCTAATCACCTTAAACCTTTAATAACCCAACAAAAAGCGGCAATGCAGATGATCCCACTCCAGCGCCAGACAGCACATCTCACCACTCTTGAAAAGCTTGAACTTACTTAATATACAAAATATGCACACTTACTGTGCCTACCATATATACAGAACATTAATCTCCAATATCAACCCTCCACTCAAACTTCTCCTAGACAGCTTCAACAGAACACACAGGCATAACATGAGGCACGAAACACTTTTTGACATCCCTCGTGTCCATCTCACACTATGCAAAAAAATGCAATGCACATAAAGGACCTAAAGATCTGGAATTCCTTGCCTGAAACAGCAAGAGGTCCCCTGCCCACAAATCCATTTAGGACTATACTCAAAAATCATCTCATCTCTCAATAACATTTATACCCACACTGTGCTAAACTCTAACCAAATTTAAAGCAACTCTCCCAAATATTTTATTATCCCTTAACTGTTAAGCCATTATTACAAACTTAAAATGTATGTTTGTACTGTATAATTAATTGTACTACTTCATATTAATAATAGAGTAAAATATTGAATATTTGTATTTTACCACTCTTCACATGTCTAGACTTTAGTCTATAAGTACGGTATTAAGTCTGCCTGAAATGCCTCGGTACGATAGTGGCTTTCTTTGTACCAATCAAATTATGAAATGTAAACACACACTGTAGCCTTAGCAATGAAATAAATTTTTATTTATTTTTTTTATTTTAATGCCTACTACATTTATTGTTTACTCCATATTTAAATGGGAATTTGTTGTATTTTGTGTGCAATTAACCAAATTATCAACTTCTAGGCACTTCATAGGGTAGTTCTCATAGATGAAATTGTAAAAATTCAAAAGAAGTGGACTGGCTATACGGGGATTTGGTCAATGCCCAGTGAGCCACTGGGCATGGTAAAAAAAAAAAAAAAAAAAGTTGAAAAAATTCATGAAACACTGAAGTCATAGCCACTGCACAAATATTGAAATTAAAATGGAACATGCCTTAGCTGAACAGTGAAAACACACCACTGGCCCTCAGTTAATGAGCCAACCTAATAGGTGATGGATGCCTAGGCTGGTTTTAAGATCCAGTCCACCTCCACAATTCAGTCAGTTTAAGCACTGGAATTAGTCTAAAATAGGCTCTAAGTGGGTAAAATTACAAGTCTGCACCTGCATTCTTCCACAAGTTTTATATCAAATTTGAAAAAAAAACTATCTACCATTTTAGAAAATACAATTATTTTTGAAAACCTGCAACACTAACAAGACTTTTAATATCAGGATCGCAACAGTCAAGACCAAGGAGGCTAGGAAAGAGGGAATATGGCAAGCAACAAGTTGAGAGGCAGGCTAAAGCCTGCAATCACATACATGCAAGTACTATAATTATCTACTACTGTACATGTATGTCATTAATTTTATCTCACCTACTCAATTTCAATTTCCTTCTATCATATTCTAAACATTCACCACAAATACTCAGGTTCAAAAGATTTCAAAATACTGTATCTTAATTATTATTAATCAAAATATTATTATAATAATCAAGGGAGAAATACTAAACCCATAGGATTATACAGTGCCTAGGGAGGGGGGGGGAGGATATGGAAGGTATTCAGGCTTAATTCAAGGAACTGGAGCACAGATCCAATTCTCTAGATAAAGAGCCCCTCACAAGCATCAAGGAACCTTCCCTGAGGGGACTATAATCAAAAAGATCAAAATATCTTAAAAATTTTAGCACTGAATTTATTTAGTGATAATCCTGGATGGCTAATGTTAACCCAGTGTGATTTGTTTTGACTGGGGTTTTACTTTATTTCCTATGATTATTATTATTATTATTATTATTATTATTATTATTATTATTAATCATAACCAAGTGCTAAATCCACAAATATCATACAACACTTTCTTTCCTAGAATGTGGCCCAAAACAATCGACTAATTACTAGGAACAATATGTACATACTACAAGGTGATGGGCAGCAGGTATTAGGAGACTCATTAGAAGACTTTACTGAGAGCTGCTCTATTTGTCTCTATGAGAGATCACTCAGCTCAAAACCAAAGAAATCTGGATCAAATCTCTGGGCAAGGCATAACATAAGGAAGTCTACACCTGCTGCCCCTCTTAACTTTGCAGTCAAGATACATGGGTGTTAGTCAGCTGTAAGGTAAGTAAGTTTATTCAGGTATACACAAATACAGTTACACAGAGTATCATACATAGCAGCATATATGTAGAGAACCTGGGGTAACCCAAAAAAGTCAGACAGAGTGACTTATTTCCATTGGGGTCCTTTAAGCTGCTATGGGTTTCAACCTGGACAAGATGACCAAGGGAACCAAATGTAAATTAAGTCACATGATTGGCCAAGGATCCCAATGGAAATAACTCACTCAGACTTTCTGAGGTTATCCTAAGTTAATAAGTTTATTTAAGCACCGGTACACAAGTACAATTATCATAGTGTAAATTACCTAGGATAACCCAGAAAGTTAGTGACTTATTTCCACATATTAAACTATATATAATAATTGTACTTATGTGTAACTTTACCCAAATACACTTACTGGTTTACCCGGGTTAGAGTAAATTAATATAATCTATACATTCTTATTCAAAACACCACCATATAATTTATTCATAAATTACATCAACTACATCATGATTAAACAAACGCACAAGCTTACTATCCAAAATAAACGTAGGAATGTGAAAGAAATAAGATAGTTATGCAAGACAATAGTGATGTAAAACAATAGAAGCCTTAAGTATCATGTTATAATGTCAACACGTGACGTCACTAGTGACGTGGGTTGTTACCACAACAATAACAAACAATTAATGTAACCAATTAAGTAAATTACAGGACATTCTTTTTTTAACATACACCTTTGCCCCTGAGATTCACCCATTACACGTGCATAAGAAAACGTCCCCCAAGCTTCACTGTAACTGAGATGAGAGGATTGACAAGCTGCACATACCAGCACACAGTGCACAATATTTCCCTCAACATACTACTATATACATGAGAGTTTGAAGCAACCGTTACATTCACGATAAAGCGCACTCTTTGCCCTCACTTTCCATGCTTCGTGGAAATGAAAGCAACGAGGAGGGTGGTGTATGGATGGAGGATGTATAGGAGTGGCAGTATGTGCACCATGTAGCGAGTGATCACACAAGATTACTGATAATGACACTTGCTGGCCGCCTCGCGCACCCTCACCGCGGCGCTACCTAGGCCACACTCCCCTTAATTACTCCGGAAAAAATCCAGTTTTCGTGATTCACTTTTTACATTGTCACTCTCTTGAACACTATGTGCTTAATTGTCCACTTATTGAGGAATACAGAGACAGACAGTATAATAACCTATGTGACATGTCAAGATATCTTATTAATGAAAATAAGATACCAGATATACTAAGCAAATTTCCTAAATTTGCTTGTAACAGATAAGTGAACTATAGATATGTAGATATAAATCCATATGTATTCCTGTTAACCCTTTGGGGCCTAGTTCCTAGGCCTTTTGTGTATCCATATGCTCTCGCGCTACCGTCCACAGGATGGATATGGGGTGCACAATAAACTAGCCACTTCGGTGGCAAAATCTAATCTAATCTCTACTTTTTACATTACCCATACTACATTTCTAGGGGAGCGCTAAACCCATAGGGGTCATATAGGGCCTTGGGGGGGGTATATGGAAGACATTCAGGCAGCTCGAGTCAAGAACCCCGATGCGTTACCTTGGGTAATTTACATATATTACCATGTAAGACACTCGTAATCATTCAAAATTGTGTAAAACTGTACCTATATGAGGTTAAGTAAGATATTATTAATAATGATTATATCTTTTTGCTAAATAACAAGATGTTATAAGGACCCCAATGGAAATAAGCCACTATGACTTTCTTGGGTTATCCTGGGTAATGTACACATGTGCTGCTATGTATGATAATTTATGTAACTATTTATGTGTACCTATACCTGGTTAAACTTACTAAGGAATTGGAGCACGAGTCCAGATATTTAGATCAAGAGCCCCTCACTAGCATCAAGGAACCTCCCCTGAGGGCTTCTACATTGTAAACCTACAACGCCTCCTCTATGATGACTTCACATCTTAAAATAGCAAGAATATCTACGCTATCAGGCTATTGTCCCAGTAGATACTGCAGTATTTGTGGGTATACTACAAGGGACAAAATACTTCTTAAATGTAAGGAGCCTACTTGTTCCAACTACTCCCACACATTGCATTCCAGAAGAATTTTGTTTCAGCCGGGTTGAAAGTTGAAGGATATCCATAATCCTGTACAGGTATATGTGGAAACAAGGCCTGGAGCTACAGGAGGAAGGTTCGGAAGTACCTCAGGGACTCTCTCTCTCCAAAGATCAAGACTGCCTTCATGGGCTGTGTTGTAAAGTCGCAGCTGAGATGATCCATCACAGGGAAGCACTTCATGAACTCCTCAAATCATTAGATACCCTTCAAGCTATTGTAGGCCAGTGCAAGCCTACATCAAGTGACATAAGCTGCTCAGCTGATGGTGACACTATTGACAAAGACTGTTAATACAGAGCTTAAAACACTACATTTGGGAATTCTAACACAATTCCTCTGACCACCACAGAGGGAACATATCCTCTTCCCAGCAACGAAGCAAGTCTTGGATCTGTTAATTCTCCTACACCTGACATTACTGCTTCAGCACCTGCCAGTACACTAGACAGTGCACATACCATTTCTGATCCAACACCTGTCAGCACACCTGCCGACACTATTCCAACATATGGCAGCAGTGCTTCATCGGCAAGTACTGAGTTAGGATTTTCTTCACCAGAGATTGGTACAGTTAATAAGCAGGAGACTGTCACTGCACTTGAACACCTGCTGTGCCAAAGTACGAACAGCAGTGACACATCTGTCAGAACTGTACAGGGGCATGGTAGAGGACATGGCGGAGGAAGACATCTACAGCCATCTCACCTTCCACTAACAAAGTCCCAGCGGCAGAACCTGTGGACAAATCAGCAGCGAAACACATGAGGTGCAACAAACAGGAGTCCACCCTCCCAGGCACCTAGGCAATGCTCTCGCTGTCACCGGAAGGGGCACACGACTAACAACTGCCTGCGAGATACCAGGTGCAATTACTGCCACAGGAAAGGACATCAGGAGGACCAGTGCCGGAAGAAAAAGGAACTTGACAGACAGGACCACCTGTTTAGAGACCTGTTCTCGGAACAAACCAACAGGATCTCTGAATTGGTGAAAACACTCGCACGTCACCCACTCAGCTACTCCTGTGTCAGCCCAGGAGGTGCCTTACACAAGACCACAGACCTACATCCATGCAGCTACCTCGGTGCCCTACCTCTCTCAAGGGCAGGCACCTTACACGCCTTACACACCCACCACCTCAAGCTGAACGCATCATGAGGAGCCAGTCTATCAGCATCCTGTCGGCCAACATTAGAGGTTTCATTACTAATGTAGGAGAGTTCACACACAGTTTTGTGAACACTCGACGTCCCGACATGATAGCTGTTGTTGAAACATTTTTGGACGACAGGGCTCCAGAAAATTTTGCAAGAATTGCTGACTACATCTTATGGACGAGAAGTGACAGGCAAGGGTAAGGAGAAGGTGTTGCTGTGTGCTTCTCTAAAAGTGTACATGCCCAGCACAATGATGCTGCCATCCCTACTCATCTTGAAATGATGTTTTTCAAGCTATTCATAAACACTAGTACCTCTGTACTAGCATGTGCAATGTACAGACCTCAGTGGCAACATGCAGACCCCATCAACTTCTGGACTCCCTTCTGCTCCAACACAACTTTCAACATATCATAATTGTTGGTGACCTCAACCAACACCTTATACAGAGGGACTTTGATGACCTTCTTGCGGTATTTGACATGAGAAACTTTGTTGATTTCCCTGCTCACATCTCTGGCTCCTCCCTTGATCCAGTAGTGAGTGATCTGGCAAAGGTATAGTCACTTGTCATCCCCTCGGCTATGTTGGATCATCTGACCACAAGGCTGCTTTTACGACACTTAAGATCCCAACAGAACGAGGTGAGGAGTCCACACGCACAACCTGGCTATGGGAAAGAGGTAATTGGGCAGCCCTTTGCTCTGAGTTCGCCCCCACCGATTGGAATGCCTTCACTGGACGCATCCTTAATCTTCAACAAGAACGCATTCCTCACCGACAATAAGTGACGAAGCCTACAGATCGGCCTTGGTTTGGCTGTCGTTGTAGAGAGGCTGCTACTGCTAAGTACAAGGCATGGTAAAGGTATAAGAGACATCCTACCACCTGTAACAGGAACTTGCACAGGCAAGTCTGTAGGCATATGGGTGAAGTTCAAAAGTGGGCCATCGCTAAATGGGAGGTGGACACAAAGAAAGCTAGCATCAGGCAGAGTTGGCTCCAAAACCTGGTGGTCCCTGGTCAAGACAGACACGGTTATCTGCCTGATGAACTCATTCAATCTCTAAATCGACAGGATGGGACCACCTCTACTAGTAGTCAAGAGAAGGCGGACCTCTTTGCCGAACACTTTGCTACCAAAATGCAAGTTCCTGATCCAGCAAAGGACCCTCCTTGGCAAGCTGCAAGAACTGTGTCAAAACTGTCAGTGGTGACAATAAGGCAGGAGGTGCTGTTTTTCCTTCTTAAACCGCTTGACCAAGAAAAGGCTGTGGGACCAGACAGGTTGAGCCCAAGATTGCTGAGATGTACAGATCAGCTAGCAGCACCTCGAACTCGCATCTTTCAGCACTGCCTAGTACAGGGTAAATGGCCTTCTCTGTAGAAAGAGGCAAATGTAGTCCCTGTTCACAAAAAGAAGAGCAGAGCAGAAATCAACAACTACAGACTAATGTCACTCCTGTCAATCACTGACAAGGTCCTTGAGACAATAATCTTGTGGAAAATTGCATTTATCTGAATGTAACTAATTATGTACATAACAGTAAATGATAACAAAGATAATTATTATTTATCAATGTTACATAGACAAGTAGGAATTTGGGACACCTAGGTCGCAAAAAAATGTCCCCTTTCGATACCTACCACTGTCATAACCACAAGTTGCTCTGGACCTATTAATTAAATGAAATATACATACACCAGGAATACTGGTAAATATATAAATTTGTGGACTGTATATTAAAAATAATAAATGGTTATATATATACACAATTACATAACAGAAGGAAAATATATCTTAATATCACTCACCAATTTGACTGGATATTAATGTGTATCATACTCAGAAAACCTCACTCTAACTAAATCTATGAAAATAATGCTGGCCAGAATTACACACAAATCTAGAGAGCTTATCTGAGGTTCCTGGAGCTGTCTTGTCTAGTCGTCTGATATCTCAAGTTATGCAGGAATGCACATCCACCAATTTCGCCTCCTATTTGAGAGGTGTCAACACAATTTTAACCTCTAGAGCACGAAAAATTCTTCCCCATTCACCAACGTTTCTAATACAAAATTCAAAACCAAAATGGCGAGTCTCGTCTGCGCAGATGCAGGCTTTCCGTTTTCTATGACAAATATTATTAAATACAGTATGGCCATCTATTTACATATAAATACTGAATTTCTGGAAAATATGTACAGTATTTTCCACAAATCTCAAGACAAATGACAGAGTTTTTTGACTACCACTCACTACTTTGTGACCGTCAATATGGCTTCAGGAAAAGTTACTCTGCTGCTGATCTGTTGTTAAACCTCTCTACTAAATGGCACCAGACACTGAATGAATCCAAAATCAGCTGTGTGGTAGCACTGGACATTGCTGGTGCTTTCGACCGGGTGTGGCACTAGGGCCTCTTAGCAAAACTGCAAGCACTGGGAATTGAGGCTCTACGCTATGTCTCCTCAGTGATTACCTTCATGGTAGATCTCTGAGGGTAGTTCTCAATGGAACGGAATCAGCAAGATATCCTATTGGGGCAAGTGTTCCACAAGGAAGCATGCTGGGGCCATTGTTATAGAACGTCTACTTCAATAACCTTCATCTAATCCCAGAATCCTATGCATATATAGATGACTGTACACTGACATTCACTTATCCAAGAAAAAAAATGCCAGTTGCTCTAAGCTACATCAATCATCAGCTAAGAGCTATATCAGTTTGGGGAAACAGATGGCAAGTAACATTTGTACCTGAGAAAACGCAAATGATGATGGTCTCTAGGCATCATGATGATAATGCCGGAGCAGTAGTACGCACGAAGAGGAGGGTGTTGGAACCTGGGGAAGAAGTTGATATCCTTGGGGTGAAATTTGACTCCAAACTGACCGTGAAGAACTATGTTGAAAATCTTCCAAACAAGGCAGCCAGGAAGCTTACAGCACTTCGCCGTATCTCGCATCTGCTTGAGAGTTGGGGTTGCAAGATTTTGTATGAGGCATAAGTACGCTCACACCTTGAGTATGGTCTACTTTCTTGGTTTGCCTGCCACCTCCCCTTTCATCTGCGACTGCTTGACAGAGTAGAGAACAGAGCAAGACGCCTTATCTCTCGCCTGGACCCATCCTGGATAGATCTGTCATTTCAGCAGAGCCTTCAACACAGGAGGGATGTGGGTGGCCTTTCTGTTATGTACAAGGCCAATACTGTCAAAGTACCACGCTTTGATCAACTTCGAGGACAGCGTGAAGCAAGCTTCTGTACCACAAGGCGGGCAGACAGCAACAACTTCACTCTGGCTGTACCCTTCTCCAGAACATCACTTCATCTGAGATCATTTATTCCCAGGATGACTCGAGTATGGAACACATTCGTACAGCATTATGATGTCAACGAGATAAAGTCAGTTGATCAAATGAAAATGCTGACCCACAGATAGCTCCAACTTCATCCTGTTCCCTACTTGTATGACTCATAACAATAAAAATGCTTTCAAATGAGCTGATGTAGATAACAGCTCTTAGCTTGTCAATAAAGTTAGGAATTCTTAACTTGTAAATAGCTTGTCAATAAAGCTAGGAATCCCCTAACCTTGTCAAACCCTGTGTAAAAAAAAAATAGAATTAGTCCGCAAAAAAGTATCCCTTGCAACACTGAAGGACCTAGAAGATATATTAATCAGGTAATACATTTGTTTACACTGATCAGCTGATCTGTTCCAAAAGTCGAATGAAAAATGCCTTACCTGGAGTTTACCTGGAGAGAGTTCCGGGGGTCAATGCCCCCGCGGTCTGGTCTGTGACCAGGCCTCAGGGTGTATCAGAGCCTGATCAACCAGAGTGTTACTGCTGGCTGCACGCAATCCAACGTACGAGCTACAGCCCGGCTGGTCAGGTACCGACTTTAGGTGCTTGTCCAGTGCCTGCTTGAAGACAGCCAGGGGTCTATTGGTAATCCCCCTTATGTATGCTGGGAGGCAGTTGAACAGTCTCGGGTCCCTGACACTTATTGTATTGTCTCTTAACGTGCTAGTGACACCCCTGCTTTTCATTGGGGAAGATGTTGCATTGTCTGCCGAGTCTTTTGCTTTCGCAGTAAGTGATTTTCGTGTGCAAGTTCGGTACTAGTCCCTCTAGGATTTTCCAGGTGTATATAATCATGTATCTCTCCCGCCTGCGTTCCAGGGAGTACAGGTTCAGGAACTTCAAGCGCTCCCAGTAATTGAGGTGTTTTATCTCCGTTATGCGCACCGTGAAGGTTCTCTGTACATTTTCTAGGTCAGCAATTTCACCTGCCTTGAAAGGTGCTGTTACAAATTTAAAACACAATTATTATTATTATGATTATTATCATTATTATTATTATTATTATTATTATTATTATTATTATTATTATTATTATTATTATTATTATAGAATTGATGAGGGAAAAAGAGTGAGTGGTGCACTTAGGAGTCTGTGGAGACAAAGAACTTTGTCCTTGGAGGCAAAGAGGGGAATGTATGAGAGTATAGTTTTACCAACGCTCTTATATGGGTGTGAAGCGTGGGTGATGAATGTTGCAGCGAGGAGAAGGCTGGAGGCAGTGGAGATGTCATGTCTGAGGGCAATGTGTGGTGTGAATATAATGCAGAGAATTCGTAGTTTGGAAGTTAGGAGGAGGTGCGGGATTACCAAAACTGTTGTCCAGAGGGCTGAGGAAGGGTTGTTGAGGTGGTTCGGACATGTAGAGAGAATGGAGCGAAACAGAATGACTTCAAGAGTGTATCAGTCTGTAGTGGAAGGAAGGCGGGGTAGGGGTCGGCCTAGGAAGGGTTGGAGGGAGGGGGTAAAGGAGGTTTTGTGTGCGAGGGGCTTGGACTTCCAGCAGGCATGTGTGAGCGTGTTTGATAGGAGTGAATGGAGACAAATGGTTTTTAATACTTGACGTGCTGTTGGAGTGTGAGCAAAGTAACATTTATGAAGGGATTCAGGGAAACCGGCAGGCCGGACTTGAGTCCTGGAGATGGGAAGTACAGTGCCTGCACTCTGAAGGAGGGGTGTTAATGTTGCAGTTTAAAAACTGTAGTGTAAAGCACCCTTCTGGCAAGACAGTGATGGAGTGAATGATGGTGAAAGTTTTTCTTTTTCGGGCCACCCTGCCTTGGTGGGAATCGGCCAGTGTGATAATAAAAAAAAATAAAACTTTTATTTCATTAAAATTAGTTTATACAAATAACTTACAAAATTTTCCAGGTGTATAACTGTACATTATTCACCATTCGAAGCTCACCAGAATATTTAACTGATCATAATTATGTATTAGCCGAAAGGGGATACCTTTAGCCTTTATCAGAACATCTTTTCTTCCTCTAAGGTCCCGTGGCCTAATGGCGAAAGCTCTCGCTTCACATGGTAAGATGTCCTGGTTCGATTCCTGGCGAAGGGGTAGAAACATTGGACGTGCTTCCTTTCAGTGGTTGTCTATGTTCACCCATCAGTAAAATAGGTACCTGGGTGTTAGTCGACTGGTGTGGGTCGCATCCTGGGACAAAACTGATCTAATTTGCCCGAAATGCTCAGCATAACAAGCAGCTTTCTATATAGTAGTATGTCATTTATGTCAGCTATGGCCTGTATACCTTGTACATGTACTTGTAGAAATAAAGATATTATTATTATTATTATTATTATTATTATTATTATTATTAATGTGAAATGTCAGGGGTGGAATCTTCCTTAGCCGAAGGGCCCCCTAGATTTTGAAGCCTACCAGGCCTATAGGTAAATCCGGCACTACCTAGTATGGTCTAGGTATTGAACTGTATAGTTCAGGCTGTTCCACACTCCTCGTATTTTTTCTTGTATGTGTAGGCTATGTATATTGCTGAGGTGAAGGTTCATTGAGGAGTTTACTCATCCTGTGGAGAACCTGAAGTATTGAGGAATTATTATTTATTTATTAAAGATTCGCCGGTATTCTCCCGGCCCGGGCCTTTTCCAAGTGGTGGCCCGGCCTTGGCTCCCTCTTTAGGGATTGTCTGAGACCTAAGTCTCCCATGGGAGGAGGCACAAGTACCTCCTCATATTTGGGACCAACTGTCCCCAGGCCTAGCCACAAGCTAGGCCTCTCTGGTCTGCCATCCCCGCCCCAAGGGGCCTAATGGGAATGACAGTCTTATGAGCTAAAAGCTCGGGCTCAGGCACCTACCCTGCCCTAGAAGGGCTGGGCATGGTGTCGATGTCTATTGAGAAAGTCTGAATAGGGAGACTCAGGACTGTGTAGATTTAATTATTAGTGTAAGTTACTCGTATACTGTAATATAGTGATATGTGCACTGCTTGCTCTCACTAAGTGTTGGAGCAAATGGATTTTTTATTTTACATTGTGTTTGACTATGATAATGGCGAATGAAGATGTCAGTGTTCATCAGGGGAAGCTGTTACTCTACTACCGGAAAGATTCCACCTGAGTGTCCCCTCAAAGGAGGTTCCTTGACGCTGGTGAGGAGCTCTTGATCCAGGGAATTGGATCTTTGCTCCAGTTCCCTGAATTGAGCCTGAATACCTTCCATCCCCCATCCCCACGTGCGCTGTATAATCCTATGGGTTTAGCGCTTCCCCATGATTTTATAATAATCCACCTCAGTGCTTTGTTGATTGAGTTCTCTGGGGCAGCGGGAGGAGATGTAGATGGAACACTTTCCAACGGTAGAAGTTACTGGAGAGGGACTGTTAAAAATAACTGTCAGCTGTAGTCCGTATAGATGACGGGAATGTCTACGACGTTTCAAAATTCACCGGAAAGAGAAGATATATACAAAAGTTCCCAAGTATGGAAAATTTTCTAGGGTGATTACCTGTACGTACCTCAACATTACATGCATACGAGTAATCTCATTGGGAGACAACAACTATATTGTTTACCGTAGTCACCCCGTGTAGACATGTGAGAAAACTTAACCACCTCTGGTCACTGCAGGTGACCCCCCTCGACCCTAACAATCTCATCCATATCTATCGGAGACCAGTATAAATTGGATAGCACCCACAAGTACGGCGCTACTACTTAATTGTGGACTGTATAGATTATTTTAGTTTAACTGAATGAAGGGGGGGTAGGTTACACATTGATATATCCATCAAAGAAAAACAATTGTACATAATCCCACCACTTACCAGATATTCTCTGGTGGTCACTTGATGTAGCTGGATCACCCATAACCTATCTAATTACAACATACCTAACTGGCCAGTATCAGTCTGCTATAACTAGAAGGGTTACTTAGCTGTGGGTGATTGATACTCCTTATTTCCTCCATTCACCATCTCATTTCGATGTCCTGCTACACCGACACGGTTCTTATTCCAGCAGGACGAGGTATCCGCTGATTTGTCCCGGTTTAGAAGTCGTGACTCCATAAAACTTCACTATCCTCGGGACGGGAACAACGCGGTCTAACGTGTTCACTCCGAGCAAGGCGACTTATTTCACTTCACGCATTCTCTTAACTTAAGTGTTATTATCATTAATTACATTACAGTTCACAAGATGATTTAATGTCTCATAATTATTATACACATTAGAGGCCACTCCATTAAGATCTGAGACCGATGAGTGAGGATTAACTCACAGGTAATTTTCCCTGGACTCAGGACTGTGTAGATTTAATTATTAGTGTTAAGCTACTCGTATACTGTAATATAGTGATATGTGCACTGCTTGCTCTCACTAAGTGTTGGAGCAAATGGATTTTTTATTTTATATTGTGTTTGACTATGATAATGGCGAATGAAGATGTCAGTGTTCATCAGGGGAAGCTGTTACTCTACTACCGGAAAGATTCCACCTGAGTGTCCCCTCAAGGGAGGTTCCTTGACGCTGGTGAGGAGCTCTTGATCTAGGGAATTGAATCTTTGCTCCAGTTCCCTGAATTGAGCCTGAATACCTTCCATCCCCCACCCCCACGTGCGCTGTATAATCCTATGGGTTTAGCGCTCCCCCATGATTTTATAATAATCCACCTCAGTGCTTTGTTGATTGAGTTCTCTGGGGCAGCGGGAGGAGCTGTAGATGGAACACTTTCCAACGGTAGAAGTTACTGGAGAGGGACTGTTAAAAATAACTGTCAGCTGTAGTCCGTATAGATGACGGGAATGTCTACGACGTTTCAAAATTCACCGGAAAGAGAAGATATATACAAAAGTTCCCAAGTTTTTGTTACGTTCTTAGGTTAGTACTGATTGAATCTTGCATAACGAAGATTTATTAACCTGAACCGGGGAGTTGGGTAGTGAAACAGATCTGTTCCTTGAATTATACCTATGTTACTGTGTGATAAATATTTGTTGTAAAAACTTCACAACTGTGGATGTGATGTCCATGGGAGTTGGAACGCTTCTCAAAAATTACAGTTGACTAGAATTTTCCTGATTTTACATCTTTCTCATATACAAACCTATACAAATATAGTTTATTATGCAAAACTGTACATAAGATTAAAAGAAACATTGTACAAGAATACAAATGAGACAACATACTATAGGCTTAAGTGATTACACACACACACACATTATATATATATAAACAAATACGCAATATATTTAATAAATGAGGTTTAATATAGGAGAGAAATGAAGGAGGATATTATTTAATGTTCTTCCTGTTTACTAACATATATCGTTATTGATATTATTTTTAATTAATGTTCTGAATTGTTGCTTGTTGTGTCTTTTCTGTGAGTAATCTTGAATTCTAGGTAATTTAACCGGGCGTCCATACGCATTAAACAACACGAATAAGACATCAGGAAATTTTGAGAACATATTATCCTTTTCTTCTTCACACCAGTGATATATTACTAAAAACTCAAAACCACAAAATTGCCTTTAAACTTTAAATGTTATAAGGCTAAATACAATGTTCGCTATAAAATGACTGAGATCGTAAAGGGACTGAGTTAAAAGAGTTCGTTCATGGCAAGAAGCCCTGGACGGAGCGTAATGTTCAGGTGAATGGAAAGACATAGTCTAGCCAGCAGTTCACTGTAGAGCTCTGAGGTGGTGGTGTTGCTCTTCTGTTCAGTGTTCGGTGCTATGATTTCGCTGTTTAGCGACTTTTAAAACTGAAAGAAATTGTAATTAGAGACCCTTTATATACTGAGTGATTACGTAAAAGGATTTGGGGTGTATGCTTTGAGAGGGCGACCTACATAATACTTCAAGATGGCTCGGAGTGAGTCGAGTTGGTTGACATGTTTCTTAATCCGAAAACTAAGCATGTTTCTTGTCTTCATTTTGTATATTTAGTGTCAAATTACAACTACAGTATAAACAACTCTGTAAACATTGAAAGTTGGGCATACTTGCAAGTACAGTTGCTTTTCACCTTTGTGTTGTCGCCTCTAGATAAAAGTTATGTTCATGTATTTTATCTAATTCTTATACCTTTACATGCCTATTTTCATTGCAAAACTTAGCTAAATTAGTTTTATAGGAAAGTGAAAAACCAGTTTGGGAGATAAACTTGTTTTATGAACGTGTCTTATAAACTAAAACTTAAAAGTTGTACAACAATATTTCAAGTCTGGTTTCACCATAATAAATAGGCAGGTATTGAAATCCTTTATTATAGTAGTTATATATCAGGATTAGGAAAGCCCGAATATAAAAAAAAAAAAATCCAATGTAGCAGCAAAAAGAATGACGGGTGAGGTTGGTGAGTGGGTAGCCTGCTTGTGGGGTCTTAATGGGGGGGGGGGGACCACCTGTTCTGCTTACCTACACAGGTATACCTGGAGTGGGTTTCAGGGGTCAACGCCCCCGAAGCCCGGACTGTGACCAGGCCTGTACATATCTAATGTATGTAGATTCTACATTAATTCTTACTTTAGGAATTAGTTTCTTTGATACTGTACGGGGAAGTTCAGCCTTTATGACGCACGTGCAGGCTGTTTTAAACCTAATTATATACGCCACTATTGTCTGAAGAAACAGATAAACGAGTGGTTTACACTTGTGATGGCTGCCTTGTGCATAAAGCAACACAAGTCGAGCTTGGTGATAACATCGACGTTGACACTTGATATTTGCTATTGGTACAGAATATTACTCTAAAGTCTGTTTGTGTGAAGATGACAAAACATAAGAATAGAGGAACATTGCAGTATACCTGCTGGTTTCGTGGTAGGCATGTCTGTCTTACACAACCATTTTTGACTGGCTATTATTTGAAGCTTCCCAAGATATTAGGGTAATTATGGGGATCCGATCCTTGTGTTAGGTTAGTTAAGTCATGGACATTATTGTTGTGCAGTTTTAATAAGCGTACTTTAACCAAACTAAACCTAACACAATAACCGAACCTAATCTTGCTCTGCCAGCGGTAGATATGGGACTAGGGCACTTTGTTGACATTCATTCATTTAGTCTTTGTTTATATTTTCTGTCTTGTGGCTTAGCGCTTCTTTTTGATTATAATAATAATAATAATATATTTTCTGTGATTGGCCAGGAGCATAAATACGAACCATTGACTGGCATAACGTACTGCACGTCCTAAAAGTTTTTATTAGCATCTCCCAAAATGGTTTGTACGATAAATAATTTGTACTGGTATAAGTAGCATACTTGTATTTTAATAAAGAAAATAAAGCGTGATATTTCAAAAGGACCCGATCTCCATATCAGCCGTTATTAGCGTATAATGTATTACTTGAGTATGTTCCACTTGCGATTTTCTATATCTTTTCTGAATTTATTCAACTTCAGTCCATTTAGTTTTATTAAGATTAGATATCCTGTTTCTACCCACTTTATTATACTTATTTTTCATCTTTTTTTTCAACTCATTATTATGCCTTTCTAGCTTGTACGTTCTGGGTGGGGGTGGGGGGGGATATCTTAAGTAAGATTCCTAGTGCAGAGGATTATTTTCAACATTCTCTTGTTTCCCAACGCATTATGTCCATTCTTATAAATCCTTTGCGATGACATATCCAGAAGATTAAGTTACCGATCCATCCAACCGGTCTTGCTGCATCGTAGAACGGAGAAAAATTATCGTTGAGAATAACTTCCCTCGAAATTATTTATCAAGTGTCTTCGTATAAATCAATGCGAAAGATGTCTTTCTGACATCCATCTTTAAGCAAAATTTCTAAAGCCATACAATTCTCGGCCCAGTGCCACTCATTTCTGTGGCATTATTCATAATATATAAATTGATTAATCTTTGTGTTTTTAATTTTTGGCTCCCCTTAAACTTTGGCGCCTAGAGCCAGTGCCACGACGGCTCACCCCGTATCCGTTCTGTAATATGGAAACCCAGGGGTTCGCCTTGTAAGCTGAATGAGGCCTCACCTATGATGTATATTATTGTACAAGCTTAAACCTTGTTATTTTAACCGAGGGGAGTAACGTTGCATCATGGAGGCTTTGAAGGGACTTGAGCTAGAGCACGTGACAGCCATGCTGATGTGGGATTCGTCTGTAAAAACCTGCATTTGTGGCCACAGTGGAGCCCATGCTAACCTCCCTGTGGTGTATAGAAATATTACTTCTTTGATTAATTATTAGAGCCAGCTGGTCCAGTGGTTAACATACTAGCCTGCGAGTTTTAGGACTCGCCTGCCATGGGGTTCGAGTGCCACCTGTTCTGCGATTTGATTGCAATCGTGTTATTGCGGCTTTGAGAGTCAGGAGAACCTTTATTAGAGATGCACAACGTTTCGTTCAAATGAACCGATCTTTAAGATCACTGCACGTGAACAAAACTTTGTATACATCCCGTGAAAGTTCTGTTTTCGTGAGTGTTTTCATTGAAGTATTTTAATCCTGGGCAGGCGCTAAACTAATAAATGTCATGTAGATCCTTGAGAATGGAAGGTAATAAGGTTTAGGTAAAGGATAGGTAGCTCCCATTCCTTCAGCATCACTCTGTGGCCAACACTGGTTTAGATATTTCAAATGTAAATCTATATTTTCATCATTATATTTGTTATACAATATCGACAGGTAGATAAGACACATGTGGAACACTTTGCGTGTGTCTTATCAGTTCTTTCAGTATCAAGTCATCCCCTTGATTTGGCACCCAAAGACCCAGGATGGGACTTGGGTTAGAATTTGGGGTGGGGGTGGTTGGTGTTGGGAAGTGAACTGAAAACCCATACGCCCTTCAGATCAAAAATCTGGCCGCCTAGGGCGGAGAGGGAAGGAATCATGGGATCTGGCGGACTGATTCTGTAGGGACTCTTTAGGATTACGATTTGCTAAAAGATACGTGTTTTCCTGCTTGAACACTTCGAAGAACTGGTGTAGTATATGTATAATGCATGTACTGTACTGATAAAATACACTCGGGGAAAACAAAAGCTGTGAGAAACTTTTTTTTTTGTCGTATTACATAGTAATCCCCCCCCCCCCCCACCTGAGTCACCTGCATAGCACATGCAGCCTTGCAAGGATATCCTCGTCAAGTTTTACTTAAAATTACCAACATTAGGGGCGAGAATCTAATGAGGCATAATTAAGAGTTCAGTGACAGGTTTGTTTAGAGTTTTTACTCATGTGAGTTTTGTAAAGCATTTATAAAAAAAAAGTTGATGAATGTGAGACTTGTGTAAGACTTGGATATTTTTATTTTGAAAGCGTTTCGCCAGGCAGTGGCTTCCTCAGTCCGATACAGAGAGAAATGTTGGAAGATGAGGGAGTTTGAGATAATCAGTCCACAGCCTTGGAGTAGATCGCTGGGAAGACCTACTTCCACTAGTGGGTACCGCCTACCTCTGATTGTCTTAAACTGCTGAACCTCATCTGACTAGTGTTTATAAGGGTCAATTTCCTGCTGCTGCTGCTTCAGATTCAAACAGACTGAAGTATTGAGCACCTTCAGAGCTGTGGGTTGATTACCTCATCTTTCACTGTCTTCCATATTTAATCGCTGTATTGAATTTAAAAGATCACAGATTGGCGAAACGTCTTTAAAATAAAGATACCCAGGTGTTGCACATGTCTAATTCATATGTTTATTGGTTTTTAATATCATTAATGCATTAATTCTAGAAACTGAAATTCTCCCTATGAGAGCAAGGGATTCGGCAGACGGTCTAAAAATATCTCGTGTCACACAAGGTTCCGGTAGTACATTCTTAATGTACTACCGCAAGTGTAGAATGGCCAAAACTTTTCAGTACCTTCCCTTTATATACAAGAGGAATTACCAACAGATACCTTAGCTGTCTTTAAGCAAGCACTTCAATAGTTCAAATTGGTTCCTGATCAGCTAGGCTGTGGCGCGTACTTTTGACTTCATATGGCGTATAGCAAAAGCTTGATTGATTAGACCGTCAAGTAAGGGGCCTGGTCTGGGACCGGGCCGTAGGGTTAATGATGACCACCTTTGACTAAAGGTAAGCCAGAAGTGATCTACTTCATAAGATGTCTCTTAGTGCTGGCTCGTGTATCTCGCATGCATTGTCAGTGCGGCGTGCTTGTTTAAGATTATGGATAATAGTGTCTAGGCCTCTTGCTATTTACACCACAGATCTTGTTGCAACTTCTACATGAAATAACACTCAAATGTGGAGGTTGTAAAAGTTAGCCGAACCTCTTGCCCGAAAACTTTTAGGACTTTTACGAATTAGTGATCTGATGTGCACTTACTCCTCTTCACGGCTACTCGTTATTATTTATATATCCACCCTTCCCTTGCCAGCTTTATCTGTCTGAACCAGTCTACCGCGAGGGTTCCATATAACTGCATTTCCCTTTACCACTTGTTCACCATAAACTGCGTCATTCAGTTTTCCTACTCCATTAACTTTTTCAAACCATTCTGAAGTTGTATGGTAACTCCAGTTATTACTCTACCTCTTTTTGTCATTTTATCTCTTCCCATTACTTTTTATTCTGTCAAGGTCATTAATGGAGATTACGAACAAAGGCCAAAAACAGGTTCCTGTGGAACGCCACTTGTGACTGGACCCTCTTTAGATTTCGCCGTACTTATGTCTATTAGTTGATCGATCTATATTTTTTCCACAACTTATAGTGGTCACTTTCTAATTTTGGGGGTCTGTATATAAAGTCGCTATTTAATAATGGTCCAGGATGGACCGAGGCGTAGTCTCCAAATTGTGGGTTAGTTGTGAATTATTTTAGCTTCGATATTCAATTGTTCAAAAATAATATATATGTATTCTTAGGAACACTTGAGTTATTGTCAGTGTGATGTTGGAATTTGAGCGACCTAACCAAACTAAGAACCCATCAACAATTTTGTTTACTATAAAACAGATATTTACACTTGGACTTAAGCTAATGCTCTTAAGATTTGTATTTTAATATTGTGATCTATCTCAACTGACAGTAAATTAGTCACGATAGCAGCACATTGATGATAGCAAATTAAAAAATCATTGGTAATGTCATCGAATTAATATTGATGTTAGCAACCGTTGATGTTAAACGCAATGAATGACCAAATGGTCCTTTTGCTATGCTAGTGATAAAACTGCATCTCCTTTCTCTTTGCCTAGACCCGATTTAAGTGGTTATGCTTGAGCTGATGCGGTGGACGTAATAGTGGTGGTGGTGGTGGTTTTGGGGAAGTGTTAGTGCTCGCAGCAAAGTGAATGCTCTAGGCGTTGGGTGTGGCCAGCTTTAAGAGAGGCTGCCAGTCTATTGCCTTATTTACCAGTAATTCCTGTGCTCGACTTTATTTGCACAATTCTTTTTCTGTGTATGAATTTTTCTCCAGAGGCGAATAACCATATATTTTACGTATCAAAAAGCTACAGGTATTAACTTTGACAGGTATTAGTCAATGATAAAAAGCCATGCATCTAATTTAGTAAATAAAATGGAGTTCCCATTCTTGGTCAAGAGAAGTGTGTTCCTTGAAACGTGTTTTTTTTTTTTTAACATCGAGGGAAATGCCTTGATGCTGGTAAGTTCTTGATCAGAAGAATTAGAGCAACCCTCTTCCTCTCATTAAACCTGATCATCTTTCATTTATCAGGTGTCGTATGACTACGGTTTAGCAAGGCTTCACAGTGAATATAAAAAAAATGGTGTTGAAAACAGGCGTCACTCCAGGCATCCCCTCCCCCTTCCCCTCGGCTCGCACACGCATATTACTCATATACATAGATAAGAACATAAAGAAGGGACACTGCAGCAGGCCTAATGGCCCATGCGAGGCAAGTCCCAGTCTCCCACCGGCTTAAGCCTAGTCAGGTCAAGTTACATCCACATTAGGAGCACAGCATCAGACTTACTAGCACACGCTAGTCAGGTTCAACTCGCCCACCCACACCCACTCGTGTATTTATCTAATCTATTTTTAAAACTACACAACGTTTTAGCTTCTGTCCCTTAACTCGATCGCTAGCGCACTCAGCTCACGCACTGAGGTCCGGGGTTCGAATCTCCTCGGTTACGGCTGGAAAACATAAGAACATTAGGGACGTGTTTCCATAAGACACCCGCTCTCCCTGTCCCTGTTCACGCATCAGTTTAAAATGGGTACCTGGGTGTTAGTCAACTGGTGTGGGTGGCATCCTGGAACAAAACTGACCTAATATGCCCGAAATGCTCAGCACAAGCAACTTTTAATGGCCCTCGAGTAGTGGATAGGCTTCAAATCCAATTAACCAACCAGCCACACCTCATCCTCATACCCGCTGTCTGGAAAATTACAGTACATCAGGTGATTATTAGTGTTATATTTACGGGGAAGAGCTGAACGCGTACGGGTTGTACAGTGCCCAGGGAATATGAGGCAATTAGGTTTGATGAGAAGGGGAGAGTAACTGTTATTTAGATGTTGTTGCTGTTGGGGTTTATAGGGCCACGGTTATTTAGATCAGAGCTTATAAACAACCTAGAGAACGAGTCTATACAGGCTAGCGATCGAGCTTATAAACAAAATCTAGAGAACGAGTCTATACAGGCTAGCGATCGAGCTTTTAAAGAAAGACTAGAGAGTAATAGGTTACGGAGAACAGCGGGGCAAATAATAAAAAAGAAGCGCTAAGCCTCTTTTACTCCTGTATACTCTCTCTAGAAAGGCTAGAGAGAGAGTATACAGGATAGCGATCGAACTTATAAACAAGAACTAGAGAATGATCTTATAAACAAAAAACTAAAGACAGTCTATGCAGGCTAGCGATCGAGTTTATAAGCAAATTATTTACCCTAACTTTATTCCAGAAAAATTTTATTTTCAATTAAAATAATTTTTTTTACCACATCGGCCACCCCCACCAAGGTAGGTTGACCCAAAAAAGGAGACACATTCACCACTACTCGTGCAATGGCTGGCTTATCAGGAGTATGTGGCCATCGCTGTTTAAAATGACCATCTGACCTGCAGCACCCCAGCTTCTCCGGATTTCAAGCACGAAGATACTGAGAGACAACACAATAAGTGTCAGGGGCCCAAGACTGTTCAACTGCCTCCCAGCATACATAAGGGAGATTACCAATAGACCCCTGGCTGTCTTCGAGAAGGCTCTGGACAGGCACCTAAAGTCAGTACTTGATCAGCCGGGCTCTGGTTCGTACGTTGGTTTACGTGAGGCCAGCAGTAACAGCCTGGTTGATCAGACCCTGTTCCCCGCAGCCCGGTCTCAGACAGGGCTGTGGGGGCGTTGACCCCCCGAAACCCTCTCCAGGTATACCCAGTTGCGCAAGTCTCATCCTTCAGTTTTGAGACGCTCAAATCCTCCCCTCTGGAATTACCAATCATTTCACGATCAGCCACTAGATTACATTTCTTTCCCATTCTGATGTTCGGTCTGAACAACTGAACTTTTTTTTACCATGTCTGCATGCTTGTAGGCATTGAGGTGGTGCCACGTGATTGGCTGATAAGATATTTACATTAACGATCAGATGTATCTTAAGTGGCTACCGAGTGTATAATGCATATATTATATATATACATGTAAAGTACCAAGCTCACGCGCGCTGAAATAAGTAGTCGAGATTAATTCTTAAATATGGGATTTCTCAGCTTTTATGGAAAATGTATGGCTTAAAATTTCGTCGAACATAATAAATTGAAAATACCATATGGTCTTTTACCTTTGAATTGAAGATCATTGTTCTCTGGAAATGAAATTTTATGAAGTAGTGTAGAGAGGCGTTACGGTGTGCAATTTGGTTGTAGCGGTAGGTTGGTCACTTAGATGGATAAACAATAACTGGGGTTTCACTTGTATTGTTGCTGTCCAGTCATCAGCAACTCTCGGTATCTAGTGATAACGCCATTGTCAGCTGCTAATTATTTCCTTTTAACTTTATAGGTTGTCTTAATGTTGAGAGAACTGTGCTAAGTAGCCAGCTGATAAATGAGAGATACACATCCCACCCCAAGCAACCGCAGGCCAGGGGAGAACGCCTTAAGTTAGTTTACTTTACCAGGTGCTTGTCTGGTCAACCAGGCTGTTGCTGCTGGTGGCCCAATGATCCACATACCTATCACTATGCATTAAAGTAATTGACCCACCCTATCAGCCTGGCCCAAAGCCAGGTTCCGTGAATAGAAAAACTCGAAACTCGTCAACGATATTTCAAAAGTATGTGTCAGCGGCATAATACTGCATCAACTTATGCTTTATTAAACCCTTTAATATTTTTATATAAAGCTCTGAGCGGGTGATTCGAACAAGACCCATGTCATGAGATTTTTTTCCCTGCCGTATATAAAGTATAGTAAGCGAGCGATCCCGGCCATACTCAGTATTGTCAGGCGTAGTGACTTGAAATTGTTCAGAGCAATTGGTATAAATTGCGGGCTTGACAAATTAAGGAAAATAGTACCTTCATTAAAAAAAATGAAAATTAAGTAGCAAGCATTACATTCATGAAATGGAAGGGCTCTGGTGACCTGGTGGTTAACGCTCTCGCTTCACACGGTGAGGGCCTGGGTTCGATTCCCAGCCAGAGTAGAAACATTGGACGTGTTTCTTTCCACCTGTTGTCTATGTTCCCCATCAGTAAAATGGGTACCTGGGTGTTAGTCGACTGGTGTGGGTCGCATCCTGGGACACTGACCTAAGGAGGCCTGGTCACAGACCGGGCCGCGGGGGCGTTGACCCCCGGAACTCTCTCCAGATTATATCTTTTCAACGGTGGCATTAAGTAGGGAGGCCAGTTGAGAGGGGCTCATACTCGCTTTTAAAAGCCTTTAAGTAGCTTGGGTAACGTCATTGAAGGGACTACCACCAACAGTCAGCAAATTTTACCTTCGTGGCCTAGCACTAGCTCTATCACAAATGCAACATACAACACGTTTCATTGGAGGGCCAAGACCTCCGAGGACTGGTCGCTTCCTTTCAGAGCAGCCACCTTACGGTCAGAGCACGAACTTTGAGTGCCCATTAGGCTAATTTTCCCTACTAGGTGGAACATCCGATGCTTTGCCCTTCCTGAAAACAGAGGCCCGGCACTCCTGAGATTATATAGAGGACTTTACGTTCTTTTTTCCGATCTTTTAGATTAATGCTCTAAGATGACATAAAATCAATATAAATGCCAGAGAATAGCGTGCTTGTGTTGAAATTAAATGAATCAGAACTAGGATCTGCGAAAAAAATAAACTCGGGATGATGGTGATCTGCGAGATAATTATATTTAGGGAAACAGGGGGAGACCCATAGGGGTCATACAGTGCCTGAGGGATGGGACACAATCAGGTCCGATTCAAAGGAGAGGAGGCCGTTTCTAATTCCTTGGTTCTGTAGCTTTTCACCAGCTTCAAGGAACCTCCCTTGAGGATTGTGATCTTTAAGAGAAAGCTTCCACATCGTCATGATCCCAGTACAATGCTAGATGACCATAACTCTGAGAAAGCTCATTTTCTACTGCCCGCAATGTTGCACCTGAGTGAGCACGCCAATTTAACCTTGTGAAAAAATTGTGCTAAATGTCTTCATAACTTTCCCGCTCTCCCTCGTTATATGAACTCGGGCACTTCAGTCTTAGAATCACTGTCATACTGAAGATCTGTCTTCAAAACTGTAAGATAGTAGTTTTTCATGCAAAACTACTTTGTTCCCACCTGGTATATATCTACTTTATACTCCTTTTGTATCTGTATCCACTTTGTAGGTATCCATCCACTCAGTATCGGTAAATAATATTGCTGAATGAATTTGAGTGATGATAATGACTAATAACCTATATACAGTGCTCGTCATGTAAAGTATGCCAGTTATAATGGCCTGGAAACTCGAAAGGGAACGTCTCAGGATTCCCTTTGGCTACTGGCTGTATCCAAAGTGCCGTCTGGGTTTGACTGATGAAGATTGGTTCCCTTGCATCATGTGATCTTAAGGGTGGAGTTTTTCTGGACTTTTTTTTTTTTTCGAAATATATACATGAGCAAATCGCTGACAATAGAGTTGGGGAGACAATAGGCTTACAAAAGACTGGCCATCAAACGAAGGAAATAGTAGAAGCCAGCGATGTGTTTGAGCGTCCAGAGAGGACCTGGTTCCTTGAGGACAGTGTTGATATGCCCACACCAAAAGAACGCGTCCAGGGAAGCCTAGAAAAACGTCCTCACTAACTGTACTAACATACCCAGAAGTGGTCAGTTATTTCCCAGAATCTTTCACCTAGTGTAGTGCAGCGTTTTTATGCAAAGAGCCACATCACGAAATCTGTTATTCCGCGGCTTCGTGACTGAAGTATCCTTGTTCGTTGACTGGCAAGGAACCCCCGCGCTCAGTATTGCTATTAATTGACACATTGGTAATGCACATTTTTGTAACATAAATAAAAGACCTTTAAAACATCTCTTTCATAACTTATCAATTTATCCTAAAAAATTAAATTTATGAATTTGATCCTATAAATTGTAAATGGAGAACCCTCCAGCGACCTCCTTATCAGTCATTTTTGGCCAATGCCAGTAATCCTGGAAATAAATGGTATAAAATACCGACACAATGGCAATATAAACACAAATGCAGTATAATGTGATCCTTTATTGACTACGTTTCGCCCACACAGTGGGCTTTTTCAAGTCACAAACAGAACTACCTGGGGTGGAAGGAACGCGAGTATTTATAGTCCGGCTGAGGTCAGGTGAAGAATGCTGCATCTGATGATGTACCGAGTTGGGTTGTAGAGTCTAAAAACTTGGGTAGCTTGGAAAGGAGACTGGACAAGTTTGTGAGCAGACCTTCTACAGTGTTCTTATGTGGGATAGCACTATCCCACATAAGAACACTGTAGAAGGTCTGCTCACAAACTTGTCCAGTCTCCTTTCCAAGCTACCCAAGTTTTTAGACTCTACAACCCAACTCGGTACATCATCAGATGCAGCATTCTTCACCTGACCTCAGCCGGACTATAAATACTCGCGTTCCTTCCACCCCAGGTAGTTCTGTTTGTGACTTGAAAAAGCCCACTGTGTGGGCGAAACGTAGTCAATAAAGGATCACATTATACTGCATTTGTGTTTATATTGCCAGTAATCCTGATGAATTTGCAGTGACCAGACATAATTCCCTGACTGGAGAAAACAGGTTTATACTTTTGAACAATCTATAATAATTTACATGTAGAAGCAGTTATTGCTAAATATGATATATATTCATTTTCGTTGCAGTCATCTTGGTTCTCTGCAAATTGTCACTTGCTCAAACAGGGAAAAAGCTTTAGACTCGCTAGAGACTGGGTAATGGTGCAAAAGATTGTATTGAAGGTTACTGCAGTGAATGTGCTGAATAGTATTCACCAGTAATACCAGCGAAGAGAAAATGAAGTATAAAGATAATACCACTGAGTATCGGAAAGGCAAATATAGGCTTTTTCTTAGAATTTTATATAAATTTACGGATATAATATACATAGACCCATTATTCTTGTATTTACCTGCTGTATAGTCCTTGTGGCCTAGCGCTTCTTTTTGATTATAACAATAATCTTGTATTTACCTTCATTTTAGAAAATTGGGTGTTATGACATTGAGATGCGAACAAGCTACCCTGAAGTTCACAATTTTCTTATCTCCATTAAGACACCTAATCACACCAGCTATAGAACACGATCGAGGTAATCCACAGGTATACCTGTAGTAGATTCCAGGGATCATAGTCTCCCTCCTCCTAGCTGTGTGTCTGACCGTGCATCCTGGTTGAGGGCCTGATCAGTCATTCTATTCTGTTCGTGCTAACAGCACGCAGTCCAACGTAGACACCATAACCCAGTACTTCCAAAGGAAGATGGAAGTTTTTAATTATAATATTAATAATGACACTTTAAAAAATACATTTTGGCCCTCACACATTGAAAGAAGTTAACCTGACGCACATAAAAAACAAGTGATGATGTGTTCTAGGCTAGGTTGAGAAGTTCTTGCACCTGCTGGGTCAATGTTTGTGTGAGAGCAGGTGCTAGAGGCGTGACTGCCATGGGTAACAGGATCAGGTTGCGACGGACTCAAGGTCACCTCCCTCTGCGTCTTTCTTATACATTCTCATTGCAACATTTCTCAGTGCCGGTCATACCCCTCAAGGGAAGTTTCTTGATGCTCATGAGGCGCTCTTGATCAAAGATGAGACTTGTCCTCTAATTGCCTCCCATTACCAATACACTCCTACGGGTTTAGCGCTTCTCCCTAAATAATATAATAACCAAGGCCTGCCAAAGATTCACCTCCTATTTGCAGCATACTACAGACGGTTATTATTTATATAGCCAGCAAAAATTCGCGTGTGCAGGTAATTGGGCGAGAAAATAATTTAGGAATGTCATTTCCTGTTTGAAATTAAAGCACATTTATCCTAGTAGTATCCAGTCTTCGTGTAGAATTTCATTATATAATTTTTCAGTAGCTGCCGTACATTTTACCTTTGATCCCATTTTTGCTTCCTACCATTATATTTCTAAAGAAAAACTTTTTAGTACCGTATCTTTTCTGTAGTTTTTCATCATCATTTGTCTTTAAGAATGTAATATCTTTAGCCTGGAATCTCTGTTTTAATGGTGTACAGTTTTACATGTACCATGTTTTGTGTTTTAACGTGAAATTATCTTGCCACTAGACGTTTGATTTCTATGTATATAACTTTGTAACTCGCCTAATGACCATATGTACAATTACTGCACTGTTATTGCCTTATTAATCTTAAGTTTGCCCGAAATGCTCTGCATATAAAGGGGCTTTTGGCATATACACCTAATTGTTATGCTCCGCTATACAAACATGTATCATGCTGAAATGAAATTATTATTGGATAACCTTTTAGACCTAGCGCTCTCCACAACACAGTCAGGTTGTTGATTGCTGTCCTGTTTACTACCAGAATATGCTGTCTATTTTTCATAGGTTCATTGCTATAATATTTCCTCTCCAGGCCTGGGTGCTTATGTGGGGAAGACGGTACTAGTGGTGTGGGCGTGCATGAGTGGGTGTGCGTGGGCGTTCTCTCAGGGCGCGCCTGACACTGCCTGCGCCAACAGAAGGCCCATCCATGGCGCAGACCCGCAGAACAGTCCTTCGCCTTATACCATAACACCGGGATCTGCACAGGTTCTGGCAGGCGAGAAGATGCTGGTGACTCTACAGGCACCTGGAAACACTAACTTTAAGGGATTCGTAATACAGGCATTGGCGTCTGACACCCGGAAGGTAACGGGTACGTTCTTCACCACTGACCACAAGTACCTCAACTGTGACAACGGAATGAACGTAAGTACCTCATAATACGAATTTTAAATAAAAATTTGCTTCTGGCAATGTGTATAAACGTATAAACTTGCAGTTGCTTCCTACTGCTTCCCCGCCGTAGTGCCAGCAGCACCTCTCGGGCTATCTTATGACAGACCCGTGTCAGGTGAGTTTCTTTGGCAAACGAATTAAAAAAAAAGCTTGCTTCAGTGAATCATGGTTGTTCACATGGTGCGTCCAGGGGTGTGGGACATTTATATATGGGAGGAAGAGGGGGACACTGAAGCGTTGGCTATTTTGTTTCCTCACGCCATCATGACTTCTCAGGTTGTGGGGGCTCGCGTACGATGACTCGTCTCATGTGCTTGTCATATCTATTTTAATACATGCAGCCTCAATACTTTTCCCTCCCAGTGCGTTTTACTTTTTTACTATACTACTATACATAAATAACCCGCACATAGAGAGGAGCTCCTCTCTCGTATGGGAGGATTATTTGTGTATTGTTCCAGTCACGGTATTGTACCTTTTTCTTTGCTGCTACCATACATCATTAATAAGAAAATGACGCGAGGGGGGCGGAAGGAATGGGGGGGGATTCCTCGGTGACTTAAATGCCGTTTTAAGCAGTAATCTAGGGTGAAATAAACAGGTAAGTTTATTTAGGCTTTGGGTACATGTTAATTTCTTTTAGTATGCTTTTAAGGGCACACATGTTTCGGGTACAAAACGTACATTACATTATGTAGTTAACCTAAGATAATCCAGTGAAATCAAATACTGTGACTGATTGACTTTCATTGGGGTCCCTAATTGTTGTATGAGCAACCTTCTCGAGGTGCGGTAGATAAGACGAATGTGGAGAGAGTAGTTGTGTAGCGGATAGATATGAAACAGTGGCGTGACAGATAATATTCATATTTATATTTAATAAAATATGTAAAAGATAAACATTGGCTCAACAGTTTAAATTTCGGCTGTTTCCTGCTCATTGGGCTTGATTTGTGGTAAAGACCATCCATCCTTGCTATACATCTATCATTCAAACCTACCGCTCAGCCTATCCGCAGCAAGGTTCCCTAGATTATAGGATAGACTAAGTTATTCTTACCTGCCATCTTTTATTTTTATTACGTGTGAAATACCAAAGGTCGACATGATGGACGCACAGCAAATATTTTTTGGATGTGATCCAGATTGGTTAACCAATCAGGGTTCAAGGTGTTGACTTGTGAATGTCCATGTGTATTTTCGTTGACGCTTGAGGGCGTGCGCGTTTAGAGGCTTGTGTATTATTTTGATCATATCTATTGTTTTAAATTAAATTTAGAGTACTTTAAGCCTATAGGTCAAGATTTTTGTAATGTTCTAGTTGTAGAAACCTTAATTGTAGCAATTGTTAGGTTATCTTTGTTATTGGTTCCTGGGATTATCTCCCTTAGTGACCCGGTCTCAGACCAGGCCTAAATTGGAATGGAAATATTCTTTCAATAAAGAACAAAAAGGCACAATACCGTGACTGGAACAATTCCAAAATAACACGCACATGGGAGAGAAAAAAAGCTTAGATCATTTATAAGTCACACTAGCACACTAAATGATGGAATACGGGAAAGTAAAGGTAGGTGTTTACTCAGTATGCACATTTTTGAAAGCTAAGTTTTATCTTGTTAAACTTAGTCGGTGCTGCTGCTGTTGGCGGGTAGGGAGGAGGGAGGCTGGTGTGGGGTCCGTTAGACGAGCAAGTCGACCCTTGCTACTCTACTTCTGCACCGCTGCTTCTATCACGGTTAGCAATTAGTGTTATTGATACTTTAATAGGGTGTTCCCGGTAATGTGTGCAACTAAATAAGCATAAAGGGTCAAAGGCTTTAATACACCCTCTTTAAGTGTAATTGGAATTATCAGTAGACCCGTTTTCAAGAGGGAAGTAGACCCGCTACTGGAAACTGGTCCTGATCATCTAGTCTGCGGTACCTGCGTCGGACGCCAGGTCAAACTTCATCTTGACTGATAACTGAACTGAAGGCTTGGTCAGAAACCGGGCCGTGGGGCGAGTAGGGGGAAGGGATGATTCCCAGACCACCACCAGGCAATACTGGTTAGGGGGTACCTAGTCCAGTGCAGCCCATGTAAATTTTTAGTTTTTGAATTGTATAGTTCATTAATTTGGGCAGATTTTCAGTGGTACAGTCTGACCTGTAAAGAGTTCAGAATTGTGTATATTTATATTTGCACATAATTGGCAACCCTTGGGGGATTGCTCATTTTATTATATTCATGGGGCAGCACTCAACTCGTTGGGGTCATACCTCACCTGGGGAAATGGAGGTAATCTCGTCTGGTCCGAGAAGTGGAGGGTAACTCCATTTCCTCTCAGAATCCACCATAATGGCAGCCTCATTGCAGGTATTAATATTATATATACCGCATTGCACTAACACTTTTTACCTTTCAACATTAGATCCAACGCAGTGTGTGAATAATGGGCCCCCAACACTTGAAGGCTTCCAGTAGGTCTGGAGTTTTCTTACATGGGATATGAATTCCAGCAGGTCTGAAGTTTTGGAAATAAATGGTATAAAATACCGACACAATGGAAATATAAACACATATGCAGTATAATGTGATCCTTTATTGACTACGTTTCGCCCACACAGTGGGCTTTTTCAAGTCATGAACAGAACTAACTAGTTCTGTTTGTGACTTGAAAAAGCCCACTGTGTGGGCGAAACGTAGTCAATAAAGGATCACATTATACTGCATGTGTTTATATTTCCAGGTCTGAAGTTTTCTTGTACAATATACATTCCAGTGTGATTTTATATACTTAATTTTCCTTGTTGATATTTTTTTTTACGGAAGCGAGCATATTGTGTGAAATTGGTAAATTCAAATATTTACGTAAAATATTAATATGCTCGCCCTAAATTATAGAAGATACCTAGATCTAATTAAAAAATACATACAACATTACATTAAATGCATCATCATAGACTAGGATACTAGAGATAATGTTTTCCATAAGTTGATTAGTCAGTCGTTCTCATTAAACATGTTAAGGCAAGACTAGTCGTGTGATTTTATACACTTGACAGCTTCTTTCTAAAAGTGCCGGATGGCAGGATTGTGAGGCCTGGTTGAAAAGGCAGTCAACAGGGAAGCCTGACCTCAGGCCGGGCTGCTCTAACGAAAGAGCCAGCGAATGCGGACAGGAAAAAACGCAGGACTCAGATTAAAGGAGTTACATACACCTTTTTTTTTCTTACCCCGCCCCCCTCTCTTCCTGCTTGATTTGATAGAAATTTTATCAAGCCAGTAGAGCACTTTAGTTACTGAGAATGCCTTAAAGTCTTGAACATGTACTCACTGGAGCGGAGAGATGAATGCTAATATATACCTGGAAAGTACTCGAGGGCCCTATCCCAAATCTGCACACTGCCATAACAGCATACTGGAGTGAGCGATATAGGAGGAAGTGCAAAATAAACCCAGTGAGGAGTAGGGGTGCGGTGGGCACAATAACGGAACACTGTATCAACATTCGTGGCCCCAGGCTATTCAACATCTTACCAGAAGATATCAAACACTGCTGGAACAAGTGTAGAAGCCTTCAAGAGGAAACTGGACCAGTACGTTCACCAGGTGCCACATCAACCAGGCTGTGATGGATATGTGGGGCAGCGGGCCTCCATCAGCAACATCCTGGTTGACCAGGCAAGCACCAGACGAGCCTAGCCCATGGCCAGCCTCCGAGATTAGACTCAAAACTCATCAAAGGTGTCAAATGGACTGTTTTGACTAAGTATGTTGTGTAGCGTCAAGGTGTATGGCAGTGTGAAGTATAGAGTGAAGGTGTATATCAGTTGTGATTTATAGTGTGAAAGTGTAAGATTTCTGTGTCGTATGTGGAGCACTATAGTGAACACTGGTTTTTGAGCGTCTTGATTCTGTACTTCAGTGTTTGCTGTGCATGTTAGGATTTATTAAATGTTTAGAATGTAGTTGATTTCTAATGTGTGTTGGCTATACTGATCACGGGAACTGGTACCAGGGTAGTGGAAAGTGGGAGGGAGTGGAAGGGAACTCCGCGGCAAAACCTTGGAATGGTGAACCTATTTATAAAGGAGAGGGTGTACTGAAGGACATCACGTGGCAGTTTCCTGACACGCCCACAACGAAGATTCACCTGTCTGTTTGTATTGTTGCTTCCTGTTTTATTAGGGATTTTTTTCAGTATCTCGCTAGTTAAGCTGCTATTCGACTTGCAAGTATTTGTAGCTGTATGTATCCTCATATGAAACTGAGGATTAGTCCAGCTAAGATATATCTTAAGAATTAACTACGTTCGGTGTCGGCATCCATATTTGGTTGGAGGGCGTTACGCTGAAAAGTATATGGACAAATATGGAAAGTAAGACTTTATTTGAATAATATTTCCTTTTAAGTAGTTTTTTTTTTTTTAAGGCGTGACTTGAAAATTGTTTACCTATAGCGAAATGTTCCAACAAAGGCTTGCTCTGTTTACTTTTTTTTTTTTTGGGCCATCATCCATAATTCTTTCACCGTTTTTGTACGTGTTCACAGGGACAGAGGCAAGGATTATGATATTTATATGCTTTCAGAGAGCATTTTGGTTAAAAATGTAATGCTGAAATGTTTGACCTGTAACCTGTGGGTGAGAGTAGTTGCATCATATGCTGTGAACTGCTCAGTCACTGCGGTCACTCGCTCCAGCCTAGTTGGGTGTTTCTATCTCCATTATTCAACACGCTTAATATGATGCAAGAAAGTGAGTAATAATTTACTCTCTTGAATTGCTGTAAGAAGCGTCTTCAAACTCCATCTTTCTAATATTGATGACTATCTTGATAGACTGCAATTCAAGGTAATTAGCCTGTAAATAACTTATTGACGAAACTTACGCCACGGAATTGGTATTAATAACACTGAAGTAGCATTCCTATAACAGTGAAATTACTTAAATATGAAATAAGGGTTACATTCAGGTATAGAAAGTTTGGACTCCTAATTGTGGCAGTAAGTGGTTGGAATTTCCTGAAAATGCTTAAAATAAAAACAATGTGAAAATATTTTTTTTCTCAATTCTCTCAGCAGCGCTGTATGACGCTAGTGGGTTTAGCGCTTGGTTTTGATTATAGTCATAATTCCCAATATTCTCTACATACGCCCTAGGGATGCTCTTGAGGTTTCAATTTGTACTTTTAACCTTTTTATAATGTGCGTCACTTGGTATATTTGAATGATTTACGCCGCTACACATTTCCAACCCGTTACACACCCTCCCAAACTCGTCCACTAACATTTGTAACTTTCCTTTAGAATCCCCAAAAGCACAGTATCATCAGCAAAAGCAACTGTGTCAACTCATAATTGAGGTATCTTGCCTCATGGTAACGGCGACTAGGTAAACTCTTAAAATATATTGTAGGGGCCTAACTTGTTTGAAAGCATAAACTTGTGTATGATGTTTCGTAGCTCGGTTGGTAGTGCATTGAGTGTCCATGGTTAGATCCTCGGTACGGGTGGAAACATTGGGTGTGTTTCCGTAAGACATCTGCTGTCTCTTGTTCACCTAGCATCTAGTAGGTACCTGGGTGTTAGCCGACTTTTGTGGGTCTCATCCTGGGTAAAAATTAGCCTAAGTTGCCCGAAATGCTATGCATAGCCAGGGGCTTTCCATAGAGTATGTCATTGATGTTAGGTAGGTTTGTATAAGTTGTATCATGTAATTATTATTATTATTATTATTATTATTATTGTTATTCTTATATTCTTATATTATTCTTATATTCTTATATTATTCTTATATTCTTAGAGTAGACTGTGATGCTGGTTCCAGCGCGTGTAGTGTACCGTTTAGACACAACGCCGTCCCTTGTCTTTGGCATTTTATCTTTTGTACCCAGAAATAATTTTTTGCTGTGTTACTGGCTAGCACACACTTCCTGAGAGACCTAGAATTTGATAACCAGGCGGGGCTGTGGCAATTACAGTATACGATAATTAGTTTACTCAGAGCGGCCTTGTACACTGAACAGTGAATATGGAACCTAAATGTAAACTGAAGGTACCTCGTGTTCTCAGGGTTGAATACAATGCTGGTTTAATTTTATGAGCCGAGGAATATCAAAGACCTAGCCAGAAAAAAAGGGGAAATTATTTATATTCCAGTAACATTCCTGTGGTATTAATGTAGAGACTGAATTGTTCGCTTACATCACTGTTTCAAGCATTTCCTGGTGTTGTAAGATCGCGGCTATGAAAGTTTAATGTATGTAGCAGTGTCGGACTTGAACAGTGCTGGCAATCTGTAAAGCTGTTTACATATTGTGAAGAAATGCTAAACAAATATTTCAGTCACGTACTAAAATTGGAACATGTACTTTAAAAAAAAAAAAAGGAAACATATACAGTAGGTAAAACATGTACATGAAATGTTCAAATAGAAAATATGACTGGAAGACAAGAGCAATGGAAGTGCCTTATTTAAAAGGCGGAAATAGTCATGATCACTATCTCAAATTTCATAAAGACTAGGAGAAAATAGGAAATACATTTCTTGGAACTGACCAGCAGAAAACCATAAAAGGCGGTACAGTAAGGACACATTTCTTCATAAACTGTAATATATAACTTGAAATTGGCTCAGACGTAGTCATACCTACTGTTAACATTGAACAGTATATGGAAAAGTAGTTTCATTAGGCAGGAAACCAATGACATAATTATTCCTGCAACTAGAAATGTATGAACAGGTGAAGCGCATTAATAAGGCAAAATCTTCATATTATGTAGATCGGCAAAAATATTCGTGACCAATCTAGCAATGAAAGATTGTACGTCAGATTGGAATGAAGGAAGTGATTGCATTTTAGATAATTGAATGTTTCAACATGTGAATCTATGACGGATTAGGTACATAAATAGACGAGGGGACGAAAGTTACAAGCGTTTTGTGGAATCTGTGGAAAGAGAAGGTTGTCGGTGGTATTTAAAGGACGCTTGTAGGAGTGGATACATGATCCAAATATGTAACATATTACGAGGAGGAGGTTGGAGGCGTTGGAAATATCGTGCCTAAGATCGTTGGTATGAATACTGCACAGGGAATATAAAATAAAGCATGAAGCTTTGGTTCGCTAAAAGGTAAAAATTGAAAGAGGAAAGGGGGGGGGGCAAATGGTTTGCTCAGTGAAGGTAAGCTGATAGTTTTATGGTGTAGGAATAGGTGTTAGAATGTAGTTCATTGAAATATTTATTGTCACCCACTTATTATTTTTAATCAAGAAATATATTTTAAACAGTCCCTTTAATGTAGTTTTAACTTTATACATGTATATATTGTGTTAATATTCAGAAAATTGAAATACTAAGTAAGGATTTGAAGAGAAGTTAAATTCGTACAAGTTATTTGGGAGAGTTCCATACACAAAAATTTAAATCAAGAGGAATAGACGTAAAGAAAGAAAATGTCCCAATAAAATTAGCCAGGTTGCAATGACTAGCAGCTCAGAAGGCAGTCAGGTCTGACTTCAGGCCTGGCTGAGAGCAGATAAAACTCCGGAAACTAGTCAACAGGTAAGTCAGTGAAGTGGTAAGGAGGTAGTGAGTGGGTGGAGCAATGGTAGTTGGGGTTGGTTTAGTAGCTGAGCGGCTCGCCCGAGGCCAGCTTGAGGAGAAAATCATCATGCTGTACTACGCACGTCCTTCTACGCTTTATTACTTTTTGCTTAGTTGCTACCATGGCTTTATTCTTTTTACTGTGAAATAATATTTTAAATTGTTGTATAGCTGTATGTTTGTTGGTAAATGAAGTGAGCCCTGCAGGAACATAATTGTTGATTTGAACAGCTTGGGGGGTTCATCATTCCAACTAAGAATCCAATTCTGCTAAATAAAGCTTAACTTGGGCCCTAAATGAAGACTGAAATTAAATTCACAGAAGCACTTTCAAAATAAATATTAAGCTATATATATTATATATATATATATATATATATATATATATATATATATATATATATATATATATATATATATATATATAGGGGAGTTAGTAGATGGAGAGAGGGAGGTATTAGGTAGATAGCGAGAATATTTTGAGGAACTTTTAAATGTTGAGGAAGAAAGGGAGGCGGTAATTTCATGCACTGGCCAGGGAGGTATACCATCTTTTAGGAGTGAAGAAGAGCAGAATGTAAGTGTGGTGGAGGTACGTGAGGCATTACGTAGAATGAAAGGGGGTAAAGCAGCTGGAACTGATGGGATCATGACGGAAATGTTAAAAGCAGGGGGGGGGGATATAGTGTTGGAGTGGTTGGTACTTTTGTTTAATAAATGTCTGAAAGAGGGGAAGGTACCTAGGGATTGGCGGAGAGCATGTATAGTCCCTTTATATAAAGGGAAGGGGGACAAAAGAGATTGTAAAAATTATAGAGGAATATGTTTACTGAGTATACCAGGAAAAGTATACAGTAGGGTTATAATTGAAAGAATTAGAGGTAAGACAGAATGTAGGATTGCGGATGAGCAAGGAGGCTTCAGAGTGGGTAGGGGATGTGTAGATCAAGTGTTTACATTGAAGCATACATGTGAACAGTATTTAGATAAAGGTAGGGAAGTTTTTATTGCATTTATGGATTTAGAAAAGGCATATGATAGAGTGGATAGAGGAACAATGTGGCAGATGTTGCAAGTATATGGAATAGGTGGTAAGTTACTAAATGCTGTAAAGAGCTTTTATGAGGATAGTGAGGCTCATGTTAGGGTGTGTAGAAGAGAGGGAGAATACTTCCCGGTAAAAGTAGGTCTTAGACTGGGATGTGTAATGTCACCATGGTTGTTTAATATATTTATAGATGGGGTTGTAAAAGAAGTAAATGCTAGGGTGTTCGGGAGAGGGGTGGGATTAAATTATGGGGAATCAAATTCAAAATGGGAATTAACACAGTTACTTTTTGCTGATGATACTGTGCTTATGGGAGATTCTAAAAAAAAATTGCGAAGGTTAGTGGATGAGTTTGAGAATGTGTGTAAAGGTAGAAAGTTGAAAGTGAACATAGAAAAAGAGTAAGGTGATGAGGGTATCAAATGATTTAGATAAAGAAAAATTGGATATCAAATTGGGGAGGAGGAGAATGGAAGAAGTGAATGTTTTCAGATACTTGGGAGTTGACGTGTCGGCGGATGGATTTATGAAGGATGAGGTTAATCATAGAATTGATGAGGGGAAAAAAGGCGAGTGGGGCGTTGAGGTATATGTGGAGTCAAAAAACGTTATCTATGGAGGCAAAGAAGGGAATGTATGAAAGTATAGTAGTACCAACACTCTTATATGGATGTGAAGCTTGGGTGGTAAATGCAGCAGCGAGGAGACGGTTGGAGGCAGTGGAGATGTCCTGTCTAAGGGCAATGTGTGGTGTAAATATTATGCAGAAAATTCGGAGTGTGGAAATTAGGAGAAGGTGTGGAGTTAATAAAAGCATTAGTCAGAGGGCAGAAGAGGGGTTGAGGTGGTTTGGTCATTTAGAGAGAATGGATCAAAGTAGAATGACATGGAAAGCATATAAATCTATAGGGGAAGGAAAGAGGGGTAGGGGTTGTCCTCGAAAGGGTTGGAAAGAGGGGGTAAAGGAGGTTTTGTGGACGAGGGGCTTGGACTTCCAGCAAGCGTGCATGAGCGTGTTAGGAGTGAATGGAGACGAATGATACTTGGGACCTGACGATCTGTTGGAGTGTGAGCAGGGTAATATTTAGTGAAGGGATTCAGGGAAACCGGTTATTTTCATATAGTCGGACTTGAGTCCTGGAAATGGGAAGTACAATGCCTGCACTTTAAAGGAGGGGTTTGGGATATTGACAGTTTGGAGGGATATGTTGTGTATCTTTATACGTATATGCTTCTAAACTGTTGTATTCTGAGCACCTCTGCAAAAGCAGTGATCATGTGTGAGTGTGGTGAAAGTGTTGAATGATGAAAGTATTTTCTTTTTGGGGATTTTCTTTCTTTTTTGGGTCACCCTGCCTCGGTGGGAGACGGCCGACTTGTTGAAAAAAAAATATAATTAATATATATATATATATATATATATATATATATATATATATATATATATATATATATATATATATATATATATATATATATATATATATATTCAGATATTTGGGAGTGGACGTGTCAGCGGATGGGTCTATGAAAGATGAGGTGAATCATAGAATTGATGAGGGAAAAAGAGTGAGTGGTGCACTTAGGAGTCTGTGGAGACAAAGAACTTTGTCCTTGGAGGCAAAGAGGGGAATGTATGAGAGTATAGTTTTACCAACGCTCTTATATGGGTGTGAAGCGTGGGTGATGAATGTTGCAGCGAGGAGAAGGCTGGAGGCAGTGGAGATGTCATGTCTGAGGGCAATGTGTGGTGTGAATATAATGCAGAGAATTCGTAGTTTGGAAGTTAGGAGGAGGTGCGGGATTACCAAAACTGTTGTCCAGAGGGCTGAGGAAGGGTTGTTGAGGTGGTTCGGACATGTAGAGAGAATGGAGCGAAACAGAATGACTTCAAGAGTGTATCAGTCTGTAGTGGAAAGAAGGCGGGGTAGGGGTCGGCCTAGGAAGGGTTGGAGGGAGGGGGTAAAGGAGGTTTTGTGTGCGAGGGGCTTGGACTTCCAGCAGGCATGCGTGAGCGTGTTTGATAGGAGTGAATGGAGACAAATGGTTTTTAATACTTGACGTGCTGTTGGAGTGTGAGCAAAGTAACATTTATGAAGGGATTCAGGGAAACCGGCAGGCCGGACTTGAGTCCTGGAGATGGGAAGTACAGTGCCTGCACTCTGAAGGAGGGGTGTTAATGTTGCAGTTTAAAAACTGTAGTGTAAAGCACCCTTCTGGCAAGACAGTGATGGAGTGAATGATGGTGAAAGTTTTCTTTTTCGGGCCACCCTGCCTTGGTGGGAATCGGCCGGTGTGATAAAAAAAAAAATATATATATATAATTATATATATATATATATATATATATATATATATATAATTATAGTCTGTGCCTATAACCTATTATGAGTTCCGTAGCTCATGGTCAATATAAAGCTCATCTCGAGTTAAAGAGCCGAAAAGATCGCAGTTCCCAGTTCATGTGAAGGCTGAGGTTAAACTGTCAAAAGTAACCTTGTTTCTGGTTACTTTAAACTAATTTGTAATGCGTAATCCTATTCTCCGCGTCGTTTTCTAGTTTGACACATTGTGCAAGGATTTTATTTTTTCCTGTTAACCGTAGGAGGAGAAACAGCGTGCGCAAGACTAGTAATTCATGCACCTGGCTGCGTGGTGCAGGTCAAGCCTCGCTTAATGTTATGATGACCTAGTTTTTAGTGTAAATGACTGTTATTACTTCTTATGCAAAGCTGTACTTCGGGAAGATGGTACAATCAAGCGAATGATTAAAAAAAAGTAACCCTAGTTATATAATTGTTTCTTTTGAAGACGATTACCCAAATGAAACCTTAGATAATAGGACTTTGCAGTCAAAGTTTCGGAAGTAAAATATTAGTCTAAGTGTTTTTAAATAGTTCTGGGAATCATCACACCTGCTGTTCTATCTCAAACCAGGCTTTATAAATTGATAAGGAAATGTTACACGAGTAAGAACTTTAATAAGGAAGGAAAAGTGTTTATTGAATGTAAGTATAAATTTAAGATTTAGCCGTTATCTTTTGTGTTCATGAGACAGAATATAGTAACAGTCCTGCCAGAATACAAAACAGGCTTTTGTGATATTCATGTAATAAGATAGTGCCTTTGTGTGGTCGTTGGCAACCACACAACTACTTAGGTCTTAGAATAAATTGTAAGCCTTCTCAGCTTACTGGGTGAATGTCAGTCTCTGCTAGTTTTGAAGTTATTAAAAAGTCGGGACAGTACTGTTCTTACATTTACTTAGTAGCTACTTTATTAGGTACACCTGTACACTTAATTTTTAATGCAAATATCAAATCAGCCAGTCACGTGGCAGCACCTCATTGTCTCAAAGCATGCAGACATGGTCAAGAGATTGTTGTTCAGACCGAGCATCATAATGGGAAAGAAATGTGATTAAGAGACTTGGACCGTGGAATGGTTGTTGGTGCTAGACGGGGTGGTTTGAATATCTCAGACTGCTGATCTGGGATTTTCACGCACAACAGTCTCGGGGTTTACAGAGAATGGTGTGAACACAACATCCAGCGAGCAGCAGTTCTGTGGGCGAATTCGCCTTGTTAATGAAAGAGAGAGGGAGGTCATACGAGAATGGCTAGTGTTCACGCCGACAGGAAGGCGACAGTAACTCGGCCACGCGTTACAACAGTGGTTTGTAGAAGAGCATCTCTGAGCACACAACACATTGAACCTTGAAGTGGATGGGTTAAAGCAGCAGAAGACCATATCGGGTTCCACCCGTCAGTTAAGAGGAGGAAACTGAGGCTACAGTGAGCATAGGTTCACCGAAACTGAACATTTGAAGACTGGAAACACGTTGCCTGGTATGAGGAATCTCGATTTCTGCTGTGACATACAGTTGGTCGTCAGAATTTGGCATAAACATGAATCCATGGATCCATACTGCTTTGTGTCATCGGTTCAGGCTGATGGTTGTCGCGGGGTAATAGTGCTGGGAATGTTTTCCTGGTACACATTTGGCCCCCATAATACCAATTGAGCATAGTTTAAATGCCACAGCCTACCTAGTATTGCTGCTGATAATGTACATCTTTTTATGATCATTGTCTACCCATCTTTAAATGGCTATTTCCACCAAGCTAACGCGCCAAGTGGAAAAGTTCATGCCATCTCAATCTGTGTCCACTGACATGAGAGTTCAGTGTGCTCCAGTGGCCTCCACAGTTACCAGATCTCAATGTGGAACGGGAGATCGCAGCATGAATGAGCAGCCGACAGATCTGCAGCAACTGCATGATGCTGTAATATGAACACGGACCAAAATCTCTTAAGGAATGTTTCTAGCTCCTTGTTGTATCCATGCCATGAAGAATTGTCTCTTTGGAGGCACACCCCACCTTCCTTCATTCACTCATCCCATGCTCACCTATCTGATACTCCCCCTCATTACACTAATGCCTACACCTTATTCCCACTCACCTACACACCTCAGCCACCCACAAACCCTTACGTCAAGGTCTATGAAAAGTGGGAGGGGCCCTACCCAATACTAGAAAAGTGCACTTAAGGGACTACTGAGTATATAGTCTTCCTTTGAGTTTTGTGCAGCTGACCTGTGACACCACACAACGGGACATAAGGCAGTGGAAAAGCTAAATTTTGGACTGACATGTCAGTCCAAAATTTGATCCACCGGTCTGATTGCAGAAGGAAGAACTTATGTTATTTTGGATTTGTGTGTGTGTAAACACTGAGATACTAGTGATACAGAAAAGAATTCCGTGGTGTGATCTTTTGGTTCCCTCCATACCATCGAGATTGCAAATGGCATGCATGACTTCCTTCCAGCAAATCACTCAGTGTTAGGAGTTGAAGTCACACAACACCGATCAGGTGCCCACACCTTGTCCTGATCTCCGATCTGCACACCAAAGTATTGTAATAAA